>NC_081409.1:709082344-709301464 GCF_030272615.1 Cryptomeria japonica | reverse complement strand
TAACCCGTACGGGTTATGGGAAAATATTTATATATTTTAGTCCTAACGGCCTAAAAACCAGCATTGCAAGTTGTTTGAAGGCCCCACTACTTTTGCACATGATTTTCAGGGACAGTAACAGTCAGGTTTTCATATTCTTTTGTCACTTTTGCTTTGGAATGATTGATTTTTAAGTTATTTTATAATTGTTACTTTAGATAATAACAAAATCATGACCATTTGTTGTTTTTTTTCTTTGATTATGATTTATTTGTCTTGTATTTTGGTTTTTTTTTAAGTTATTTTATTATTGTTACTTTAGATTATAACAAAATGATGATCATTTGTTGTTTTTTTGCTATTTGATTGTGGATTGTCATCATGATGTTATGTGTAGGACAATGGGAAAGAATAAGAGAGGAACAAATGAACAAAGAGAGGCAACAAAGGAAAGACAAAGGGAGCCTATGAAGAGATTACGTGAAGGTACGCCATCTAATGCACCTAATGAAAGTGATGAACATTCAACAATTGAAATTGATATGATTAATGCACCAAATCAAAATGATCAACACACACCAATTCAAATACATATGATGAATGTACCTAATGAATGTAATGAACATACACCATTTGAAAATGATTCAGTGAATGCACATGTTAATGAAATTGAAGAAGATATACCATTTGAATTTGATGTGATCAATGCACATAATGCACCTAATGAAAATGAAGAGCATGCACCAATCTTAACACCTCTTAGAATAATTTGTAGAAAACCAAAGTTCCTAATAGATATTGATGAAAATATTGTGAAGCCAATGCATGATAAAATTTCCGAAAGAACTTGTAGAAGAACGGTTAGAAGAATTTGAAATAACTATTTTGAAAACTTAAATCAAAGTGGAAGATGCCAATTAGTTGTTGAAATGATTAAAAATATGAAATTTAGAGAGACAATGAAAATTTTGGGGTTAAGAACATCCGAAAATAATAGTGAAAGAACCATTGTGAGAAATCTTTTTGATGCATACCAAGCCATTGGTTCAAAATCATGCACTAAAGATGCTAATGTTACTCATCGTGTCCTCACATCAACCATAATGGGAAAGGAAATGAAAAAATATCATTTAATAAGCAAAACAAGCAAGTCATTAAGGATAAGTAGAACCACATTACACTATGCCTTAGAGAGGCGAGAGAAAATCGAGGATCCTAACAATAATTCTCTTTGGGCATTCTCGGGTAGACTCCCACGCAAGGACAAGGTTGTTGTTGATGCACTAAGAACATTAATTGAGAGATATTGGCATGACAACACAAGGGTTTCACCCAACCAAAGAGATGTTGTTAGAAGGTGAATTGGAATTAGTAATCGTGAGCCACATCCAAAACACTATTTAGATACAACTCAAACACAATTTTATGAAGGTTTCTTCAAAGCTTTCCTCAAATTAAAATTAGTCAATATTTTTTGAGATGACAACCATGTTTATGTTAAGATTAATCATGCATGTACTACATGTTGTTGTAGAGTCCATGTTGAATTTTCCATGCATTATGATATTTATCGCTATATCTGTTGTACTTTGCACACTAACGATGTTTTGTAGGAATGTGGTCTACAAGCACCTCCTAAGTCACTGAGAGAATTTATTTCAAGTTTACTATGTAGATGAGATGACGGGTGCATTTATTATAAGATGATGTGTTTGAGAGGTTTTTGTCCTACATGTGGCGGTTTGCAACAGTTGCATAGATGCCTACATATGGATAGCACACATGAAATTGGTAAGGAACTAGTTTCTATTAGAAAATATAAGTCAGTAACATATGGTGTTAAAGATGAAAAAGAATTAAAGAGGTGTGAGTTAGTGAAAAGGGATATATGCGTAGCTGATTTTATGAAGATGTTTCAAGAGAAACTAGTATATGAGTACATAGGTCACACACATAGAGCTAGATGGTTAGATGAGAAATTCAAGTTGTGTAAGGACACTTTCCCCCTCGACACTATTGTCTCTGTCATTGATTTTGATGAGAATTATACACTAAAGCCGCAAAATAAAGTACAATCTATGTATTACCACTCTACACAAGTTACAATTTTTCTACACAAAGCATTCATGCATGCACATGATAGCACCAAGGAGGACAAAAAGGTTATAAGAGAATATCACTTCTATATCAGCGATGATCATACTCATTCCTCAGAGTTTGTGCAAGGATGCTTTACAGTCTTCCATGATAGTTTAAGGGAAAGAGATATAAGATACAACCAACACTTAATATGGTCGGACAATTGCACCGCACAATTCAAGAATGCAAGGATGTTCTACTGGTTGACTAGGATGCATGTGACAAGTGGTGTGTACCATTTTTGGAATTTCATTAAGGCAGGGCATGGAAAGGGAGAGCATGATGGGGCGGGAGCATGTGTGAAAAGAGCTCTTACCAGAGAGGAATTGAAGTATGAAGGTGGTGCAATGTTAATAGATGCAAAAACAATTGTGCAATGGTGTAGCTCTATGATGGGACCAGGTAATGCAGATAAGTCTATGGTTTCTAGATATTTTTGGTTGATAAGTGAATCTAACATTGAAAACTATCTAGATTGTTGTACACTTACTGGATCAAGTGACATGCATTCATTTAGAAGTTCAAATGCAACATCACTAGTTATTTATACTAGACATATTGCATGCTTTTGCTCTTCGTGTATCCATTTTTTGTGGGATGAATGTGAATCAAAAGAGTGGGTTGACCAATGGTCTTGTAGACCTTTGCAAACCCTAGATACATATCAACTTCCTAGAGCACTACAAATGAACCGGATTGAAGCATTAGTGGATTTTGACCATGTATCAGACATAGTTGAACCAGGTAAAGGGTTGCAATTTTCTACAATTTTAAGCTTAATTTATTAGTATTAACTTATGCTGATTTTGGTATTAACTTATATCCTTCTATTAAATGCATGTCATGTATATGCAGTTATTGCAGATGAGAACAACGAAGAAGGAACATATTACTTTTTGTGTAGTTGTATTGAGGCCAAAAAGAAATTGACTTCTACAGTGGTTGATGGAGAGGGTATTGAGTGCCCAATAGGATCCGTTGTTGTGACAGGGACATGGCTTATAAGGTACCGTTGTTGTGTCAAGTTGTATTGAGACCTCTTAAACTCATTTATTTAGCAGTTGTTGTATTGATTTTGGCATTATCCTTCTATAAAATGCAGGTACCCTATGAAAAATTCTAGTGCCTAATTGTTCGAGGACTTTGAGACACATAGACATATTCTTCATTACTCAAACCTTCTTGTTGCAACAAATATTCATTTGATTAAATATCGTGGTAGACCTCTTAACAAGGATTTGTGGAAAGTTTGTGGATCAGACCACGAGGCAATACTTGAGACACTAAGGGTTAGAGCTGATCCAGAAGGTTCACTTGATTGATTTTGGGCCATCTAGAAGAATAATTCTACAATATGGTAGAATAATTTTGACAATTTTGTATATATCTTTTGCGAAATGTTGTAACTTCACTTTTTTGGATGTGCTCTACATGCATATGAGCTGTAATATGCATATGAGCTATAATGTGCATATGTAGATGCCAAATTTTGTATATAAAAACATCAATGAGTTGTAATGTGCATATCTAGATGCTAAATTTTGTGTTAAAAAACAACAATAAGTTGTAATGTGCATATCTAGATGCTAAGTTTTGTATAAAAAAACAACGAGTTGTAATTTGCATATTTAGATGCAAAATTTTGTAAATATAAACAGTAATGAGCTTGATCGTTTATATAAGATGCCAAATTTTATATATGAAAGTGTCCATGGGGCTGATTTGCAAATTTTGAGAGCCCAAATTTGTACCATTTGATTATAAATACATTTGTAATAAACTTGTACCATTTGATTATAAATAACTGAGTCTGATTCTGACATATGTTAAAAAACTTGCAAATGGGTATCTGAATATGCAATTTTTTTTCCAAGTGTTTTGGGAAAGTTTTGAGTTATTATTGAATTACTTGATTTGAATGGCTAGTAGGAATAGTCCGAATCTGAGATAGGATTTTGGTAGGCAGTGAAAAAATGACCCCATAGGTTCAAATGGATCATCCATAAGTGCCACGGTCTCCGAGTTACGCTATGTCAAAGTTTGACCCTTTTTTCTGCTTTGAGCGCTCAAGGGAAAATGTCGCTATGAGGTGGCTCATAACAATCAGACACCTTGGGGAGCGAGACAAGGACACACCTAGTGTAAACCCGACAACTCAGACACACTCGCGCTGATGGTTTGTTCCCACGACAAGCAGAACGAAAGATGCACTATTTTGCCACCTCTCACTAACAGTTTTTGATGGTTTTTGATGCAATAGAAAAAATCTCACCACAAGAAAATAGAATTGAGTTGCCCAAAAAAGAGATAGGATTTTTTAGGCAAAGACAACACAACCCCATAGGTTCAAACGGATCATCCATAAGTGCCACGGTCTCCGAGTTATGGGCTGTCAAAGTTTGACTGTTTTTTCCACTTTGAGCGCTCAAGGGAAAATGTCATTACGAGGTGGCTCGTAATGATCGGACGTCTTGGGGAGAGATACAAGAGCACACCTAGTGTAAACAAAACCACCTGGACATGCTTTCCTTGACGGTTTGTTCCCACGACAAGCAGAACGGAAGATGCACTATTTTACCACCTCTCACTAACAGTTTGTGACGGTTTTTGATGCGACAGAAAAAATCTCACCACAAGAAAACGGAATGGAGTTGCCCAAACTGAGATAGGATTTTTTAGGTAGTGACAACATGACCCCATAGGTTCAAATAGAACATCCATAAGTGCCACGGTCTTTGAATTACGGGACGTCAAAGTTTGAGCATTTTTCCACTTTGAGCACTCAAGGGAAAACATCGCTACGAGGTGGCTCATAATGATCAGATGCCTTGGGGAGTGAGACAAGGGCACACCTAGCATAAAACAGATCACCTAGATGTACTCATGTTGATGGTTCATTCCCACGACAAGCAGAATGAAAGATGCACTATTTTGCCACCTCTCACTGACATTTTTTGACGGTTTTTGATGCGACAGAAAAAATCTAACCACAAGAAAATGGAATCAAGTTGCTCGAAACCGAGATAGGATTTTTTAGGCAATGAAAAAAAGACCCCATAGGTTCAAATAGATTGTCCATAAGTGCTTCAACTCTTCTTTTATAGGTGATGAAATGATGAACTTCACTCCATAAGCATGAAATGATGAACTTAAGCATGAAATGTCTTAATTGGTTCTTGAAATGATGAACTTCACTCCATAAGCATGAGTTTATGAAATAACAACTTCACTCCAATCTCTTCATACATGAAGGACTCAAAGCAAATTCACTCAATCAAAATACAAAATATTAACATTACCGGTATCAGTACTTGGGTATACACAATATGAGCAATAGATAGTTTAAAAGTATACGTCATATGAGTTACAAGTAATGAACAAATTGGATCACATTTCAAGACATATACACAACTAACAAATTTGATCATATTTCAATAGAAAATAACTAAGTTTCAGGAATACCTTGTTTCATATATATCAATGAACAAATTGGATCGAATATCAAGTTTCATATATATCAAAATGAACAATAATCGCCAAATCAATAATAGTTACAAAAATGTGGCATGTTCCATGTCTGTCAAAGTCGATATATACATATACAAATGTTGAATATATAAAAAAATGGTCCTTCAATGACCACAACTATAACTATATGTCTCTATCGGTATCTATGACTATGGTGGATCATCAAAATCGAGCCTCTTCAAAGTAGTATGTGGCTCTGCAGGTGGTTGCACAAGGACAATCCAAATGTCTAATCAGATATATTTTCTCAATATAACATCAAAATAACTAAATACTGAACTCTAGATTGTTTGAAGTTAAAATGTTGATTAACTCATCTCTGTCTTCTGCAATTTGGTGAGGCCGAGGATCCGCGGGATGTCCTATAGGAGGCTATAACTGGTAAAAGAAAATTAATACATGTTAATGACATATATGTCAAATAACACATAATAACTAAAAATGAATAGACTAAAAAACTAAAGCATATCAGAGCCTCAGATGGATGTGTTGTGGTCGTAGGAGGCAAAGTCACAAATGAATTAGTTACGACCATTTCCTATATCCATGGTAAGTGATCCAAAAGGAGTTAACTAAATGGTTTCAAATCAGTTGTGCACTTAGTGAAAATGATTTGATCTAAGAAAGACATACATTTTTCCTTGGTCGTGTTGGATCCCATAATATATGTGTAGGACTTCTACTGAAATGGAATAGTAGAATAACAGTAGGAAGTTTGGAAGGGGCCTGTGATAGTTTAAAGACAATCATACAAGTTAATAACCCAAAGTTGTTGACAAACTAGATAAAACAATTTTTTTTAACATATGTAGAAAAAATGCACACCGAAGCCTCATATAGTTCTCTTGTAACCTTAGGAGGCCTAGTCGAATCTGATGTAGCTATTACCATTTCCTGTATAAAAAATGATAACATATGATATAGACATAAAAGGACTTAGTTATTTCGAACAAGAAAGAATGTAATCCAAAGTGAATATGAAGATATCACCTCTTCCCTCTGTCGAACCTCATCGACATCAAGTGCATTCATTAATTCTGTAAACCCCATATGTTTCTATATATAGAACAAATAAATTAAGTGCATTTATCAGTATCTACATATACACGTTTAATCATAATACATTTCAACAATTGAATTTAAATTGTAGTGAATTACCTTCTATCATTTGGGTGTCCGAGAGGATATCTTTTTCTACCTCGGAGTGCTAGAGGATGGCTTTCTCACACGAGATGTCCTCGAGGCAGGTGGGGTAAACTAATGGAAAAAAATTAGCATAAGGGGAAAGAGCATGTATTTAATATATCACTTAAGTCAAAAATATATAAATCTAAATGGTACTGCATAGCTATCTTGGCCAAAGTCAATGGCTGAAAGCGTGATATCATCAAGTTGGGACATCTCAGCCACTGATAAGCCCTACAAAATATCAAGTAATGATAAATATAATTAAAAAATATATATTTTGAATCCAATGTATTATTATATTTTTAACAAATCTACAAATCTTTACCTTTGGTGGCTGAACAATATGTGGTGTACTCCCACCACCTGTTGCACCCTGCAATACATTTTATTTATATGTCACTTTAAATTGTTCTAAAAATAAAAATTCATTTCTTTTTATAAGATTTAGTCACTTAATTGATAACATGTCATAAATAGAATTAAATGCACCTGTGTTTGATAGAGAGGGTACAACATATTGCACAGTTCATCGGTGAGGGCCACATCCTCTATAGTGGAAGCATGACATCTACTCTTGCAATATGTACACAAATGAGATGTCCCACCATCCTCGTCTGTGTCAGTGTCTACACCAGAACACACACCCTGGCAGGTGGGGCACATATGCTGAATGGGCTGGATCGTGCCAAATGATGCATGAGGTGCTGCTGATGAAGGAGGTGTTGCTAAGGAAGGAGGTGCTACTGATGAAGGAGGTGTTGCAGGTGCGAGTACATCCTCAGCTCCGACCATCTGTGTGCCATGTTGAATAATGACATCAGTTAATGATGCAGCTTCCTAAAGAGTCTGTAATTCCATAGACTCCTTTAAGGATATAGGGACAGTGACATGAACCATGGGTTTAGGAGCTATATGCCTCCTATGTTGTGGATCTACCACCCTACAGGCCCTAGGTCTATCCTGCACAGAGCCTCTCCATCTACCCTGACATTGTTGGATGTCAAAGTAATTCGGGTTCTCGTCGAGGATAAACTCACAATACAACTTTGTCAAAAAATATAGAGGCACCTCCCAATTATTACAAGGTGGTTGGTCAAAGACCATATACCACCTATCCGAAAAAGCATCTTTCAACCTAGCATGAACACACCAATGTATAGGAAATCGATTCGTATTTAATTCTAGGTTGTTATTAGTAACAGGATCGGTGAAAAGAGCACATATGTCAACTTTAACTATGCCCTTTTTCTTCACTTGATCATATGACAACCCATCCGCATAAATTTTTTGACATCTATCCCTCCATGAACCCCATTTCATAACCTCCCTAGAGACCTCATTTGCACTATTAGCCATTGTTTCTAGTGTTTTGGCAAGGGTTGAGTGGAGCTCAAGCCTAGAGGTCCTCAACCTATTCACCAATATAGAAATTTGGGCACTATTTTGTGTAAGGCGATTGATGAGATCCTCTTGTGTGGCATCTACATGATCTAATGGAGGACGTGGAGGGTTTCGAGGTGGTGGTGGTTGTTAAGGAGCAACATTTTCAAGATTTTGAGGGTTTTCTTGTTGCTCTTGTGCAATGTTAACAAGGTTTTCTTGTGTTGCTTGATCAGGAGGAGGTCTTTGTTGTCTATTTTATTTTTGGGGATTGCTTGAAGAATTTGACATCAAATTAATAAAGACAAAACTTAAATCAATTAAAAAACCCTAATTAATTAAAATGCAAAGAAAAATAATCAAACAAATCAAATCTTACCTGTTCGACGGGGTGCCATTGTTGAAAATTGCTTTCGATGATGGGAAAATAAAAAATAGTTGCAAACCCGTGCGGGTTCGATGCTTTTTTGGCTTTTCCTTGCTGCTGTTCCACAGGTTTTGGCATTGAAAATGGCCAAAACCTGTGGCCTACACAAAAGAAATATGTAGGGTTTTGAGAAACTTTAAATTTTTTATTTTAAAAAAATGTTCCTCAAAACCCGTATGGGTTTTGAGGAACTTTTAATTTTTTGTTTGTTTTTTCTCTAGGCTTGGTGTTACCAAGCCTAGCACGTTTTTGAAATTTTAGAACCCAAATGGGTTATGATTTTTTTTATTTTTTTTTGCATGTGGGCACTTTTCTGTTCACCATCTTGGTGCACTTACCCCAACCTGTTAAATCTCTATAGCTGCTCGATGGGAATTCAATGCTAAAATCAGAATTTCAAGTATTGGAGGAGAAGGGTTTTGTATAGTTTGTCAGATTTCTGATGTTTGATGAACCAAAATGGGCATGGTGTGTATTGAGTAGAATGTATGGTGAATTCATGTGGTTAAGCAAGCCTTTCAAGATCACAAAGAATGCTATTAGGGTTGTTATAGGGTTGTGTTCATTTGGAGAGTTGCCCTCATTGATGGTTGTGAAGAACGAGATTGTTACAAATGCAACCGGATCAAAATTTGATCGAAGAGCAATGACTATCAATGATATTTTGGAGTATGATGTCAAATTCACTTCAATGGTGGCTGAGTACAAGGTTTACTACTCCAACAAGGAGAATTTTGTTTCTAGAACAACCATCTATATTGTATATGAGATGATGAATGAAAACAAGAAGTATGACCTTTGTGAATTTCTCTAGAGTGAGATAATAAAGAACTTAAAGAAGATCAAAGAAAAAAAGAAACATCCACTCAAGTATGGAACTCTAATCATATGTTTGTTTTTCTACTTCATCAATGAAGTCTCAAGAGTTGGGCATGTACAATGGGATTTTGACAAACTTGTAGGTGTGCAAGTCAGAGAATACTTGTATAACTCCAGTGATTCAAAGGTCTGAAATGCTAATCTTTGGGGTTACTTAGAGAATTTTTGAAAGGAAATACATGAGAGGGAGAGAATCCCTAAGTCTATAGTTGAGAAGTACCAAGATACCATCTTTTTCATGGTGGATACAAATCAATGCTTGATGGAGGTTTTTGAGCCCCAAACTGTTTGGATCATGCCCATGGGGTATGAGGTTGATGAGCAGATATTGGAACTGTATGCTCAACATTTGTTAAGTAAGCCAGTGGATCCCTCTGAGGAGAGATTCAGGACTTACGCAGAGAAAAGCTTGAAGTTGCACCAATAGTTCAAGAAGCTGGTAATTCAAAACAAAGTCAGGAAGGAAGTAGAAGCTTAAGCAGAGAGAATAGGGATTTATAAAGAGGTGTTCCAAAAGGCAAGAGAGAGGAACATCCTCTCTAAAGAGAAGACTATATTTAGAAGGCCAAACCGGAAGTTGTTGCATCTAAGCCTAAGCAAACAAGAAGCACTTCTCCCTCCTTTGGTCCATAGAAGCCTGCAAGATCTTTAGTCAAGCCATTCAGTGGTTTTGAGAAGAGAAAGAAGACAGTAAGATTTGTCACTATGGATGATGAATAGACAAAGTCAAATGAAGTTGTTAAGGAGGTAAAGCAAAAAGTAGCTAAGGCCTCTAAAGTTGCAAAGGAGAAACCATTCGATGGAGAAAAAGCCAAGTAAGAAATCAAAGACATCCAAAATTGATGATGTGATTAAGCAAGCAAGATTTATTGTTAAACCTCCTATGTAACTAAATGAAATAGTGAATGAGGTAGTAAATAATGGGAATTTGAAACCATTGTCAAAGTGGTATGACAATTTTGATGAGAATGGGAAAAGGACTCTAGAGGATGCTACTGTTGAATATTTGAATGTATATAGCAAAGCTTTAAAAGAATTAATGTTTAAAATACCAAAGAGTCTATATGATGTATTAGATATGAGGAGACTAACTAAAAAAGCAGAAGAATAGAGATTAAGAGAATATGTAATTTATGCTCTGTGATATCTAAGGAGGAGATTGAAAGAATACTTAAGTTATAAAAGAATGAGTTCCAGAGAAAAACTAGAGTAAATAAGATAATCATAGGAAAAAAAAATGAAGTTGTAAAAGATACTGAGATTTTTTTTGCTTCAGAATCAATATGAGGTTGTTCCTGAGAAAACTCAAGATGATCCAGTAGCTGAGCAGACAAAGGATGATACTCTAGAAGGGCAGACAATTGAGCAGGTAGAGGTTAATGTTCTGGATGATGTAAGAGATGAGGATATTATAGATAAGGGTGAAGGGGAAGCAGGACAAGAAAATGAGACCGAGGATGCTCAAAATCCTCTGGTTGACACTATTGATCCTATTGAGACAATTGAGAAGGATTATGATGCAGAGATGAAGAAGGTGGAGGTTAAGGTTGAATTTGAAACTGAAGCAAGAGACATTGCAAGGCTAGTGCAAGCAAGTTATTGATGATCCATAATTTATACAAGGTCCAATCAACCTTGCGTCTTTGTCCCCTATCCAAAAGATTCAATTAGAATCTTTTTCTCAAGTTTAGACCAATGAAGATCTCCTAAAGTCTCACACTGAAGACATTGAGCTACTTACCCCAACATCTTGTGTTTTGGAAAAACTTATTGATAGATCTGATACTTAATGTTAAGTATAGATGCCAAGCTAATAAGATGAGAGGGGGGGGGGGGGGTGAATCATACAACCTTAATCTTCCATAAAAATAACAGATTCCACCTCGGTAACATATACTTCAGTAATATAACCAAAACTGCTAAATATGCAAACTCAAAAGCATATAAACATCATAAAACTCATAACACTACATTTAACGTGGAAACCCAAATAGGGAAAAACCACTGTGGGATTTCAGACCCACTAAGAAATATACTCTTCTAGAGTATACTCGGTTAAAATAAAATCCTGTTAAAGATTACAAACACATTGCTAGATGTGACCTAGTTAAGGGATTTCCCTCATATCTGTTAGGATCTTCATCTTGTTATAAGTGACCTTGTTAAAGGATTTCAAACACTCAATCAGAATGTCACCTTGCTAGAGGGTTTTACAAATAAGACTGTTAAGTCCACTCGGTTAAGAGATTTTCTGTCACTTCACAAAATAACAGTAATAAAAATCTATCTGCAACTTCACATCTAAATTGCTAAAGCAGATTCTTATTTGCTCAATACAATCTAGACATAGAACTTTATCTTGTCCACCTGCTGGGCTCTATAATCTGTTATTCAAATAGGTCTTCAAGCTTCTATGCTCGGTAATCACTATGTAGCATCCCTGTACATACACTTGCCCTTATACATTGTTTATCAACAGTTCTTTATTTATAAACAATTTGCCAACCGCTTAATCTCCTTGATCACATTTCCCATGATCAATCATAGTCATCAGATCTTCAATCTTTGACTAGGTTTAATGTATCCTTCGATCTGAAAATGTTTTACCCCACCTTGGAACTTGCATACATTTCTTGGAACTTGTGCTAGGGTATTGCGGTTCAATCTGAGCTGTAGATCTTCTTGCCGATTTTCCTTTACCATAGATTCTTTAACAAACTTCATTCACGGCATACCAATCATTTAATCAATTCCAGCTCATTAGCTTCCTTCATTAAATAATGCTTTTATTCATTCAATGCATTCTGTTACTACTCGATTGCAACTCGGTAAATACTAAACTTTACTTGGTAGACATTTTTCCTTCATTAACCGATAGTGATAACCTTAGGGTTTACCGACTAGGTTCCTTAGGGTTTATCGACTAGGTTCCTTAGGGTTTACCGACTAGGTTCTTTGCTCGGTAACATAGTATAGTATTAACCTTACAATCAATCAACATATGTAGGATATCAAAATAATCTAAACATCATGATCTCATCATTGTCTAACTCGGTAATAGTTGCTCATTGAATAACTTATTCCTCCCCTTATTCATCATATTCTTTCTGTGTCTTTTACCGACATCTTTATACTCATCAAATCATACTTCTTAAGATATGGCAACATCATACTGAATTAGAAAATCAATTTCTTGACATCAATGACAAAATAATAATATTAAGATAGTAAACATCCTTAATCAGTTATATCCATAATCATCAACAACCTTCTCAATATCCTTATTGAAATGCCAACAATCTCTCCTTGTCTGTTATAATGCCAACAATCTCCCCCTTTGGCATTGATGGCAAAACCAATTGATTTGACCTAACTGATTCGGATTGCTGTGATATTCTAAAATGCTGAAATTCTCTCCCCCTGTCATCAGTCTTCTCCCCCGTACATTAGTCTTCTCCTCTTTTCTTCAGTCTTCTCCCCTTTTCTTCAGTCTTCTCCCCCTTTGACAACAATGCCAAAAAGTAAAGAACTAAAACATAATTTCTTCCTGTATGAAGTGATTTCCTGCTGTTATGTGTCAGCTTAGTCTCGGTCAAAGTATTTTGTTCTCAATTCCTGTTCCCTGTATTGTTTCCTGCACACCTTTAGAAAACATCCTAAAGTGTGTAAATCAACATCAACTCCTAAAAGATATTCTGTAGAGTCATTGAATTAATGCGTTTACCGAACTCGGTCAGTGAATGGAAGATAGGGGTAGGACCCCTAACTTACTTCTGAGATACTCAAAAGTGTCCCTTGGTAGTGGCTTGGTAAAGATATCCGCTATTTGTTCCTTTGTGCTAACATACTCCAACACCACTTTCTTCTCTTGAGCTTCTTCTCTAAGATAATGATATTTGATAGAGATGTGCTTTGTCTTAGAGTACATAACTGGACTCTTTGAAATGTTAATGGCACTAGTATTGTCACAAAATATAGTTACTAGCTCGGTAACTTTCTCATTTATACCTTCCAATAGTTGTTTGATCCATGCTATATTGGTACAATTCAATGCTGCAACAATATATTCAACTTCTACTGTTGACTGTGAAACACATCCTTGTTTCTTGCTAAGCCAACTCACTAGTCTTTCTCCTAAATAGAAAGCTCCTCCACTTGTGCTTTTTCTGTCATCAATGTTGCCTACCCAATCAGCATCAGTATAAACTTTTAAATCAAATTCATTTCCTTTCTGATATACTAAGCCATAATCCTTAGTGCCTTTCAAGTATCTAAAAATTCTCTTGATTGTTGTCATGTGTGTTTCCTTAGGATCTGCAGAGAATCTTGCAACTATACCTACTGCATGTGCTATGTCTGGCCTGCTGTGAACAACATATTGTAGCTTTCCAATCATGGATCAGTAAAGTGTCTCATCAACAGATGTAGATTCATCATTCTTTGATGATTTACAGTTGGTAGTCATAGGAGTACTTACTGGTTTTGAATCCTCCATTCCAAATTTTTTCAAGATTTCCTTTATGTACTTGGGTTGAGTAATGAAAATCTCATCTTTCATTTGCAGTATTTGTAAACCTATAAAATACTTTATCTCACCGATTAATGACATCTCAAATTCTTTGCTCATTTCATTTCCAAAGTTCTTGCATAGAGAGTCATTTCCACAAAATATAATATCATCAACAAATATGGCTGAGATCAGTATTCCATTTTCATCATTCTTCATGTACATATTGTTGTTTTCACTTGTTCTTATAAAACCAATCTTGATTAAATAAGAGTGCAATCTTTCATACCATGCTCTAGGTGCTTGTTTCAGACCATATAAAGCTTTGTTCAATTTACATACCTGATCCTTATTCTTGTCTTCAACAAATCCTTCAGGTTGTTCAATAAAAACTTCTTCTTCTAATATACCATTCAGAAATGCAGATTTGACATCCATTTGATATACTTTGAAATTCTTGTAAGAAGCATATGCCAACAATGTTCTTACTCCTTCAAGTCTAGCCACAGGTGTAAAATTCTCACCATAATCAATTCCTTCTTCTTGGGCATAATCTTTGCAAACTAGTCTTGCTTTATTTTGATTGACCTCACCTTTTTCATTCAGCTTGTTTCTGAAAATCCACTTTGTACTAATTACATTTTTGTCCTTCGGTCTTGGGACCAGTGTCCATGTGTCATTCTTCTTGATTTGATCAATCTCTTCTGTCATAGCATTTATCCAATCTTCACTGTTGAATGCCTCTTTCACTATTCTCAGTTCAAATTCAGATATCAGACATGTGTTCTGTCTCAGTTTGTTCCTTGTCATTACTGGATCATCCTTATCTCCTATAATCTGACTTGATGCATGATGTCTTCTAACATACTTGGCTAATACAGGCTCGGTAGACTTTGTATGATCTTCTTCATCACTTGGTAACTGAACATTATCTTCATTTCCTTCTGCAGTTCTCTCGGTAAGACTTGTTGGTTGAACATAGACAAATTCATCATAATCTTCTGGTTCTTTGGAGTTTCCCTCATCATTTCTTTCTACAAATTCATCAATTTTCACATTTGCACTTTCTACTATTTTGTTAGATGATTTGATCAGACATTTAAATACTTTACTTCTAGAAGAATAACCTAGAAATGTTCCTTCTTCACTTTTCTAATCAAACTTTCCATTTCTATCATCTTTGTGTACATTGCATCTACTTCCAAAGATTTTGAAGTAACTTATATTAGGTTTCTTGTCATACCAGATTTCATATGGTGTCTTCAAAGTTCCTTTCTTCAGTTGTACTCGGTTCAGGGTGTAAACGGCTATGCTTATTGCTTCTCTCCAAAATGTTTCTGGCACTTTCTTTTCAATCATTAGGGTTCTGGCACAATCCACAATAGATCTGTTTCTCCTCTTAGCTATCCCATTTTGCTGTGGAGTTCTCGGTGCAGAGACTTGTCTTTTTATACCATGATCATTGCAGAATAAGTTGAACTCATCAGATGTGAACTCTCCTCCTGTATCTGATCTAAGACATTTCAGTTGTCTTCTTGTTTCATTTTCAACTCTTGCCTTGTACCATTTAAACATTTGAAAAACTTCTGATTTTTCTTTTAAAAACATTACTGACATCATCCTTGAGTAATCATCCACAAACAATATGAAATATTTATCACCATAATAACTTTGAACTTTCATAGGACCACAAAGATCAGTGTGCACAAGATCTAAAATTCCCTTAGAAGTGTAGGACCTACTTGTAAAGCTCGATCTTGTCATTTTACCCATATGGCATCCTTGGCACATAGCATTCTTAGGTTTCTCAAGACTCTGTAGACCTCTTACTCGGTGCTTCTTGCTTATTTTGATCAGATTATCAAAATTTACATGACAAAACCTTTTATGCCATAACCAGATATCATCTATCTTTGCATATAGACACTTGTTCCGAGTTGAGTCAAGGTGAAATGTGTTACCTTTTGTTTGTGTCCTGGTAGCAGCTAACTTTCCATGCTTGTCATGAACTTTGACAATTCCCTTCTGAAATTCTATTCGGTAACCTGTATTGTTTAGCTGTGCTACACAACAAATTGTATTTCAATCCTTCAACCCAATAAACATCATTGCATCTTGCATTGTCAAGAAGTGTTATAGATCCATTACCTTTTACCAGACATGGTGCATCATTACCAAATCTTACATAACCTCCATCATAATCTTCTAACATAACAAAGTTGTGTTTATCACGTGTCATATGACGTGAGCATCCACTATCTATGATCCAAGAATCATTAGTATTTATGTGAGATATTAGGGATTTTTCTTCATACCTTTCTTCATCTGATCCATCTTTGATAGCCACATAAACTACTTCCTCTGTATCAGTTTCATTTGATTTATCATCATTGGATTCCTCATCAGCTATTAAGCATGACTTTCTATCTCTTCTTCTGAAGTCTCGGTGTCCTCTGTAATGATTATCTTTCTGTCTATCATCTCGGTAATCTCTCTTTTTAGTAGATTCTTTCTCAGGATAGTTAGAAGCCATATGTCCGATCTTATCACAATTGAAACATTTCAAAGGTAGTTTTCCTGTATACTTACCTTTGCCTCTCGGTAACCTTTTGGCTAATAGTGCTTCAAACTCTTCTTGCTTTCTGATTTCCTCATACAGTTTGTGTAATTCCATGTTCTTGCAAAATCTTTCACTTGCTCCACTGTGATCCCCTTTAGTGTACTTACTCATTCTATCATTGTAATCATTAGATTCACCAATATGAAAAGAACTAAATGCAGATTCAACTTTATTTACCGATGACCCACTGTTATCAAAGTTACTTAACTCAAATGCATGTAGCTTACCAATAGTAGCATCTAAAGAAATTGGCATATTGGGTACATACCTCAATTCATTGATTGCAGAGACTCGGATTGCATAAGTTGGTAGAAGGGTTCTTAACAACCTACTTGTTATATCCTTTTCTTCAATAGTTCCACCTGCTCCTTTGATTTGATTGATAATCTCCTTTAGTCTTGTACTATACTGGGTTATGTTCTCACCTTCATTCATCCTCATAGATTCAAGTTGTCCTCTTAGACTATCCACTTTTGCTCTTTGAACATGTTCATCTCCACCATACACAGATAAGAGCTTGTCCCACATTGCCTTTGCATCATTGTAGCCTTCTAGATCATTAAACTCTGAATCGATCAATGCAGATGCTATTTCAATCATTGCTTGGATATGTTCTTGCTTTGCCTTTATCTCTTCCATTGTCAATGGATAAGTTCTCAGTGTAATGAAATCATTCTCTAGATAATATACAACATATTCTCCAACTCCTGATAGGTGCAGCTTCATCCTTTTCTGCCATGTAGAGAAACTTGACTCGTTCAGCTTCGGTGCATCCCTCTTATACATCTTTGGATCTTTGCCTCAAGTACCTTTAAACTTTTTCTTCCAGAGTCCAAAGCTCTGAAACCAATTGATAGATCTGATACTTAATGTTAAGTACAGGTGCCAAGATAATAAGATGAGAGGGGGGGGGGGTGAATCATACAACCTTAATATTCCATAAAAATAACAGATTCAACCTCGGTAACATATACTTCAGTAATATAACCAAAAATACTAAATATGCAAACTCAAAAGCATATTAACATCATAAAACTCATAACACCAGATTTAACGTGGAAACCCAAATAGGGAAAAACCACTGTGGGATTTTGGACCCACTAAGAAATATACTCTTCTAGGGTATGCTCGGTTAAAACCAAATCCTGTTAAAGATTACAAACACATTGCTAGATGTGACCCGGTTAAGGGATTTCCCTCAGATCTGTTAGGATCTTCACCTTGTTAGAAGTGACCTTGTTAAAGGATTTCAAACACTCAATCAGAATGTCACCTTGCTAGAGGGTTTTACAAATAAGACTGTTAAGTCCACTCGGTTAAGAGATTTTCTGTCACTCCACAAAATAACAGTAATAAAAATCTATCTGCAGCTTCACATCTAAAATGCTAAAGCAGATTCTTATTTGCTCAATACAATCTAGACATAGAACTTTATCTTGTCCATCTGCTGGGCTCTATACTCTGTTATTCAAATAGGTCTTCAAGCTTCTGTGCTCGGTAATTACTATGTAGCATCCATGTGCATACACTTGCCCTTATACATTGTTTATCAACAGTTCCTTATTTATAAACAATTTGCCAACCGCTTAATCTCCTTGATCACATTTCCCATGATCAATCATAGTCATCAGATCTTCAATCTTTGACTAGGTTCAATGTATCCTTCGATCTGAAAACATTTTACCCCACCTTGGAACTTGCATACATTTCTTGGAACTTGTGCTAGGGTATTGCGGTTCAATCTGAGCTATAGATCTTCTCGCCAATTTTCCTTTATCATAGATTCTTTAACAAACTTCATTCATGACATACCAATCATTTAATTATTTCCAGCTCATCAGCCTCCTTCATTAAATAATGCTTTTATTCTTTCAATGCATTCTGTTACTACTCGATTGCAACTCGGTAAATACTAAACTTTACTCGGTAGACATTCTACCTTCATTAACCGATAGCGATAACCTTAGGGTTTACCGACTAGGTTCTTTGCTCGGTAACATAGTATAGTATTAACCTTACAATCAATCAACATATGTAGGATATCAAAACAATCTAAACATCATGATCTCATCATTGTCTAACTCGATAATAGTTGCCCATTGAATAGCTTATTCCTCCCCTTATTCATCATATTCTTTCTGTGTATTTTACTGACATCTTTATACTCATCAAATCATACTTCTTAAGATATGGCAACATCATACTGAATTAGAAAATCAATTTCTTGACATCAATGACAAAATAATAATATTAAGACAGTAAACATCCTTAATCAGTTATATCCATAATCATAAACAACCTTCTCAATATCCTTATTGAAATGCCAACAATCTCTCCTTGTCTGTTATAATGCCAACACTTATGCCCACATTTTAGAAGAGCAATTCAGGCACCCCATCTAGTCAATTGAAAAGTGTGATCAATTCAGTGGACACTCACTTTGAATCATTTGAGAAATCTACTGAGGCGAAGGTTCAAAATGAGTTCAATGCAAAAAGGCTTCAGACACTGAAGAGGATGATTGTAGATGACAGAGCCACATTAGATACTTGAGTCAAAGGTATGCAATATGCATTACCTGAAGGACTAAACATCTACAAATCATGCCTATCTCTGTCAAAATTCACTGAGGATATAGAGAAAAAGGCTAAGGAGCATGAGGATGAGTTAACTCGCAGTCAGTTGATCCCTTGTCAGTATCTATGAACAATCATGAAGATCAAGTAATTTCCTTACTTAAAAAGATCAAGAGTTTGGGCTATGGTAGGGAAAAAATAATTGGCAGAGTTAAAGATATTCAGAGTCATATTACTCCTAAGTTGGACACTATGCTTAGGGCCTTGACAAATGCTCAGGATGCTCAGGCCAGTAGTGAACCTTCAGATCTAAAAGCAGTAGAGACACAAGCATATCAGTTCAGTGGGCTTATAATGATTTTAGAATGCCTCAAGAAGGGTTGGGATAGTCACTTGGATTCATTGAAGAATACTTATGGAAACATCTTCAAATTTTTGTAAGTAAAGGCTATGTGTATATATTTATATAGAATTTTGGTTTGAATTTTGACATCCAGAACCCCATCTTTGCCATTGATGTTAAAGGGGGAGTGTAGTAGAGTGAAAAATGTTGTAATAATCATAGGGGGGGTCTTTTGGAGTCCAATTGTTAGATTTTGGAAGTATTGTAGTGAATACTATTTTGTTTCGGTTCAACATTTAGTCATTTTTCACTAAGTGTTGCGATCAATGCCAAAGGGGGAGATTGTTGGAAAAAGACACTGCATAGATGATCAGATGTTGTCATTGATGACAATTGATATCATAAATTTCATCTATAGTTCATGATTTCTTCATACCAGAAGTGTGATTGATCTTTGGTAAGGTTTGGTGAGATAGAACATGATATTCGGTAGTATGCAGTATCTTGGTTGGCGTTTCATCTATGTTGAATATTTTGTGTTATGGATCTTTGGGAAGCATCATGGATGCGTTGTCTACTATATTATAGGTTTTTAGCCTCTGGTGATAATTCTTGAGTGAGTTGGAAGGTCCGATATACATGTTTTTGGATAGAACAATGTTCATTAGCAGTGGATAATCATTGTGCGGATTATGTGGATTGGTTCTGGTGGTTGTTTTTGTGTTCAAGGATGATTAGCCAACTTATGGGAAGCATGTGGACATTTCCTTTTGGTCCGCATGATTGTTTTAGTTTGGATTCAGCTGACTTGGAGAACATGTTTCATTTGCGTGTTATGCGTTTTTAGGCTGACATGTAGAAGACCTAATTTCATGTTGCAGATATATAAAAGCAATCGATATTGTCATTTTTATATCGGTGGTTGTGTGGGAAGTATTTGTGATTGATTGTGCACAAGTAAAGGATTTGTGCTCTAGAATATAGTAGAACAATAGAACAAAGCAATGTTCTTTGTGCTAAATCGGAACTATATTTTGGCATTTGTAGATGTTGTTTATCAATTCAGGATTTCCAATTATCTTCTATAATTATTTTGTAAGGCAGTAAGCCTTCTGGGGTTGTAACCCTTATTGTAATTTGAGAAGTGAGCTCTAGGCAGTGTGCGTGAATGCATGTGGATTCCCCTTATGTAATATGTTTATGCTTCTAACAGAGTATATTAATATTATGGGTCTCAATCCCATTGTGGTTTTTCCCTTAACCAGGTTTCCACATAAAAATCCTGGTGTTATGGTGTTGTGGTAATTTTCTTTATGTGTTTGCATCTTTCTTTTGTTGATTTGTATTAGATGGTTGAAGAATCAAATTAATAATGTTAAAGATTGTAGAACACTGATTCATCCCCCCCCTCTCAGTGTTCCTTGATTCCAACACCTTATAATTCTATACTCATCTACATCTCTTCCACACACACCATTTTCAACAAATCATCATCATCATCATCACACACACATATATATGTTAGTATCAAACCAGAACAAAAAATTCTCACCAAGTTAGCCAAAAGAAAGATTGTAACATGTACACACTTTTCTGTTCCAAGATATACAACCAGAAAAAAAACATAAGACATGAAACATAAACTGGACCAAAACCAATATCCACCGAGCAATAACGAACCAAACAAATACTTCCCGTAGAATTACTGGACCACATATACATTACATCCAATTCCGATAATATGACCTAATGCTTGCACCAAATATAATTTTTCTCAAAAGAAAGAGTCCAGATCAAAACAAACAATACCTGGACCATTCAGAACATGCTTCTAGCAGATTAAATCACTTGATATCATTCCAATGCAACTTGCCAAAACATAGAACCAATCATATCAACTTCTAACCCAAAACTATAATGACCCATACTCCAACAACTTCTCAATACTATAACCAATAGAACTAATGTCCAAACTAGAACATATCTGGACCATACCATTTGACATCAATGACAACAAAACACATATCTGCAACACCAATCCTAAAATCTTGAGAAAAGGTAAATTAGAAGAATACATATTATGCAAAGTTGTGGGATAGAACTTTATAAAATTCCATCACAAATTTGGAATTTAAATATAGATTCACAATCATGAACTAGTCCTCGACCCATGAGCTTATCCTCTTACAAAAAAGAGACGCAATTCAAAAATTCACATAATTTCAATAGCAAAGAAACTCTATGTCTAAATTTAACAATAGATAAATTACTTTGTTTAAATTTAACAATAAATAAATTACATAATTTTATTGATTTGAAATCATTCTTCGATTATCAAACTAAATATCATCAATTATTTCATTTAATTTTAAAATTTTATTTCCAACTAAACCAAATTCCCAAACCTAATAATGACTATTCACATATATTAATTCAATTAATTCTAAATTCTAAAATAAAAGAAATTATTTTCCTTCTAAAATATACTATGTACTTATTACAATAAAATAAAAAATGCTCCTTTTGAATTTTATTTCTATTGCACACCCTTCCAAAAATTCAACTTTTTAAACTTGGATCTTTCGAAACATAGAACTTTGCAACGATTATATGATTAATAAGATGCTACCTCAAGTTTGGAATCTCAAGAATAATGAGAAACACATACCACTAATATGAAATAAGAAAAAAATAGTAAATCTCTCCATTGTTGTATTTCAAAAAGCAATATATACCATTTTCACATATGTGTGTCAATTTTAATAATAGGGGAAGTGTCAATTTTACTATGTAAATTAGAATAATTTAAAATAATATTTCTCTAAGTCCTCGATGATCTATTTACAATATTTTCAAAATCAAAATTAAATATAGTCGGATATAGAGCACGGGCCTCACTGAACATTGATAGTGTCATAAATGTTCCAATAAGGTACATCAATAGAACTGACTAATCTTCCCGTTCAAACTTCAGTTACCCATCATACATCTAGGATACATAGTGACATCTTAAATCACTTAAGGTAACTCTCCTCAATCATATTGGACACTGTAATCATTTATATAAAAAATTAACAATACTGAATTAGATATGTAATTGAATCAAACAAGACAATATGAAAATAAATCAAATAAGAATCAAATTTCACTTACATTGGAGTAACCACTTCTTCTTGAAATCCATTCTGTTATGCATGATTTGCCAAAGAAATGGCCACAGGAAAGAGAACTAGAGTTCCACAATTAGGAGGAATATTAGTATTCTTTCTTATAAGTTGTTGACAATAAAAGAAGTATTCCTAGACAAAATGAAACAAAGAGCTATTGTTTTTTCTTTACGATTCTATATTTAGAATATTAAATAATATAATTCTAAATGTTTTAACTTAAAAAGTTTTATCTAAATTTTTTTAGAAAGGTTAAAAAGGACTATTATTTATGTCAATTAAACTAAGTGTAGCTTAAAAAATATTCTATTTAAAAATTAGGCCATTAAATTAATGAAAATTTGTAAAAACTAACTAGCAAGTACCTTATTTAAGAGGAGAAAGCTACTTCTCAATTAAAAAAAATGCAACACTTATATCCAACTAGTACAATTAACATTAATTTAATATATACAAGGAAACATTTTTCTAATCATAATAATTATAATGAAAATTCTTGATATAAAAAGGGGATAAAAGAGGTCATTATTTTTTGGCATGGATTAACTTAGATGTTTCTTTTTATCCATCAAATGTTTAATCTTTTGATCCCCATTTTTCTATGAATACACTTATCAATCTTGTATAATCTTGTATATTTAGTGTTTGGTGCCACTATCTATTGCAATGAAGGTCCATTGGCTCTTTCTAACTCTGTTATCATATTCAAATTCATTTTTCAATATACATGTAATGTTAGCAAGATATGTTTTTCTCATTGTCCTTGTAATTTTAAACAAAAAAATCAAAAAATTAAGTAGGGAAAAGGGCCTTCCAATAGGGCACCTTAACTTCATGCTTCTCAATATCTTATGTGGGTATTTCAAATCACTCTCAATTTTGTACAACAATTTACTTGTCAGCTCTCAATATCTTATGTGGGTATTTCAAATCACTCTCAATTTTGTACAACAATTTACTTGTCAAGTCCCCTACTTATAAATTTTGGTTTTGAGTCTACATGCTCAAATATGATACCACAATATATGAGAGGACCCAGTAGTTGTGCACCCTAACTTCGCGCTTCTCAAAATCCTATGTGGAAATTTCAAATCACTCTGAAGTTTTTACAACAACTTACTTGGCAAGTCCCCTGCTTCTAACTAAGGTTTTAGGGCCACATCATCAAATATGGTGCTACATCAACATGCTTTTTACACACCCCCCCCAAAAAAAATAAAAAATAAAAATAAAAATGAGACCAATAGGTGAGCAAAAGGGCCCCAATACTTGTGTAGTTGATGTGGCATCACATGATTGGTTACTTTTCACAAAAAATGGTATATTTCATTCAATTATTGGTACTTATCATACAACTATTGGTGCAATGTTGTACAAAAGTTGGACATTAAATCAACAAGTATGGGGGTATTAAATCAACAACTTCTATCACAAGAATTGGAATGCGCTCAACTACTGGATCCTTTCCCCTAACATGCTTTTTGTTGAGGTGTTCAAAATAGATCCAAAAAAGTACAAGTTATGATTGTGCACTGCCATGTTTAATTCGTGTACTGATATGACATCACATAATTGATGTTTTTAAGATTTATGAAAATTATTTTAGGGATAAGTATGAACATGACTATTTAAATGCTCCCTTAAAGAACTCATTTTGATAAAACTTCTATCTCCACTATTAGATCCCACACTCTGGAGATCATTCCCATATTTTAGGAGATTGTTGAAGTCTTCAAGTTTAGCAGGGTGCAAATCTTATTGATAATAGTACCATGAATGACTTAGTTGCTAGGGAGCTTAGGCTTAGGTTAAGACTTTAGGGGTTCTAAAAATATGCAACTAGTAGAAAATGTTACTTCTAACTCATGGGGTTGGTCAATGAATGATTTGAAAGGATCAAAGAAACAACTTAATGCACCAATGACCGCAACAACTAGTCAATGAAAAATTACAAGTAAAGAGAAGTACACTTAGGGTGAAAACACTTGTCATAATACTTAGGATTTTTTTTGAAAACCCTAATGCATACACAAGAGGACCTAGAGCATTTTTAAAGGAACAACAATTGGCAAAATTTGGTAGTCCTAATAGCATCTCTAGTTGGGGAAGCTTGAGCACCTAGATCAAGGCGAGAATATAGAACTCCAGGGGGGCAAACCAGGAAAGAAAAACAAACACATAGGTCCTCATAAACAATATGAAAAATAAGCTACTATACATGGATAAGATATCAAGCAAAGAAGTGTTTAAGGAATTGTTCATGCATTGGCAATTCTTGGACTTCACTATCCATGTTTTTAAAAAAATATGAGCTTTCACCATTCTTCTTAGAAATGACTAATGGGCCTAACCATTGGGCCTCAAATTTTCCATGCTTTCATTTATCTTGGCTCCTTGAATTCCACATTAATACTAAGTCATCAACGTTACATTTTCTATTTGTTGCCCACTTTTCAAACACATATTTTCTCTGTTGTTACAATTTTGCATTTTTCTTTTGAGCTTCATTCTCAATTTTATCCAACTTAGCAAGTTTCTCCATCCTCTCTTCCATTGCCTCAAGGATTTCCTAATCATTTTCTTGAATTAGCTTATATATTGGTAGAAAATTTTTCGCATGTATTCTTGCTTGTGTTCCATAAACTAGTTCAAATGGTGACTTTCTAGTTGCCTTCTTAACAGTGATCCTATTAGCCTACAAAGCAAGCCTAATCTTTGAATCCCACACTCTTTTGTTTTTATCTAAAGTCCTCTTAATGATATTCAAAATATTTTTTTTACTGGACTCTTCATATCCATTCCCTTGTGGGTGGTATGGGGATGAGTATGAGATAGTTATTCCATATCAACCACAAAACTCAATAAACTCCTCTGACCTAAAGCACATTGCATTATCCATTATCAACCTTACTGGGAATCCAAATCTAATGATGAAATTATTTATTAAAAAGTCAATAAACACTTTACTAGTTGCTTGATTGGTTGGGACAACTTGTATCCACTTTGTGAAGTAGTTAGTTGCAACTAGAATCCACTTGTGTCCACCACTAGACTTCTTTGCAATTTCTCTAATGAAATCAATGCCCCATTGATAGAAAGGAGCCTCTATCTATAATGGTCTCAAGGGAAATGCACCTGCATACTTCAATTTACCAAAACACTTTTGATAGGCTTTACACTTCTTGACATACTTATGAGCATTAGTGAAGAGGGTGGGCCAATAATAACCTGCCCTTAAGATCTTATGGGTAGTTGGCTTAGCAATGAAGTTGCCTCCACACACCCCTTCATGTAATTTATCCATTACTCTACTGGCTTGAAACTCATCTAAACATAAGAGAAATACACCATCTCAGTCCTTCCAATACATAATCACCTTGAATGAGAACATACTTGAGAGCTTGAAAATTTGATATTCTCTTTTGATCACCAGTCATGTTGTCAGGACATTTCATGTGCTTTAGGAAATACACTACATTTGTGTACCATGGAGTTTTCTCAATGCTATAGAAATTTTCCCCAATTGTCTCCACACAATTAACTTGTACAACATCTAAGTTAGTCTCAACCATTAACTTTGTTAATCATTATCCTCTAATCAACTTGGTAATTTGAATCTCCACATTAAACTCTCTAATTTTGTTGATCCATATGCATCTTTGACCTACTACTTCAATCTAAACAAAAATATCCTTCGCAGCTGCATTAGGAACATATGCTACCACTTTAGCACCAACCAAGTAGTATGGCCTAAAATTCTTTATAGATTTCACCAACGCATATGATTTCTTTTCTGCAATAGCATACTTCAATTCAGCTACTTGGAGTGATTTGCTGAAGAATGCAATTGGTTGTTCACATCCTTCTTCATTTTTATGGAGCATACTAGTTGCAATTGCATGGAATTATACGAAAGAGAATATCTAAAAAGGCTTGCTAAAATTAGGAGATTTCAACATCAGTGCTTCTTTAATAGACCTTTTCATAGCAACAAATGCATTAATAACTTATGTAGTCTAGCCAATCTTAGCACGTTTCTTTAGCATTTTGAGATAGGCTTGAAAATTTCAGCAAAGTTGGAGATGAATCTTCTCACAAAATTTACTTTACTAAAGAGTGATTGTATAACTTTGACTATTTTGCGGATTGGGATCTTGTCTATAGATACAACTCTTTTAGGGTCTATACGGACCCCCTCTTTAGACACAATATGCCCGAGTAGCTTGCCTTCAATCACAACAAAGTTACATTTCTTGGGATTTATAAATATCCCATACTCTATAGCCTTGGTGAAGATTTTGTCTAAATGCATACAGTGGTCCTCTACCTTCTTGGAAAATGCAATCACATCATCCTGATAGACCACCATAATGATGTTAATGAAGCCATAAAATGCAACATCCATGACTCTTTGGAATGTTGCTCCAAAATTTGTTAATCCAAATGACATTCTAACATAGACATAAGTTCCCCAAGGAGTTTTAAATATTGTCTTATACTTCTTTGACACCTTGACCTTAACCCGATTATAACTTGAGAAGACATACATTATAAACAACAACTCACATTAAGTGACCTTTTGTAATATTTCTTCCATGTTGGGTAGTGGGTAGTTTTCCTTGAAAGAGGAGACATTCAAATTTCTAAAATAAAAACACAACCCTATGTCTCCATTTTTCTTCCTGAGTGGTAGTAAATTTGAAACCCAAGATGATTGTCGGGTGGGATTTTTTATACCTCCATCTTTGAGCTTTGTCAACTCTAGCATTTTAGTTGCTAGGTCCAGATTGATATGTATTTGCTTTTGTCTTACGGGTTTATCATCTAGTTTCAATGTTGTATCATGTTGGAAAATATCCTCCCTATTTGTTTTCAGATCATCATATGACCATGCAAACACATGCTTGTATTTTCTTAACAAAGCTATCAACATTGTTTTGATTTTAGGACAAATCTTCTTTCCAATATAAACCTTTTTTGGGGCTAAATCAGTTCCTAAGTTCACTTCCTCCAAATCTTCCTTATTAACAAGGGCGGGTTGCATAAAACTACTATCGTTATTGTCAAAAACTCTTTCTAGTGCAATTAATTCTTTTGGGATTTTGTTGGTCTTCAATTGTAGAACTTCATTCCCTAAGATAGTGTCTTTCCCATCCATAACTCTAACAAAGGCATTGAAGTCAATTTCTTATGTTTCATATTAATCTATGCACTGCAAAAACTTTAACAAATCATCATCATCCTGGAAAACCTGCCAATTGCAAATATTGTTAGTGATTGAAGGTCTAATTTTTACTTCTACTTTAGAAATTCTTGCCAAAGTAACATCACCACTCCTCAAAGCTACATTTGCTAGGAAATTAGTCATAATGTTTCTATTTCTATCCACCTAATCAATTGAGAAAGCATCAAACAACTCCAAGGTGTCCCAAACAAAAAACTTGTACTATTTCAACCTTTTGTTATTTGAGGAGTACTTTGATCTAACTTGTGAAATGATTAATTCAGAATCTCCAAATATTGTTAGCATCTTAATTTCATGTTTAATAGTGATATTGAGGCCTAACAATAGTGTCTCATACTAAACAATATTATTTGTGCAATCAAAAGATAACAAAAAGGAACCCTTGAAGGTTTTCCCACTAGGAGCAATGAATAGAACGCCTGCTCCTGAACCTTCCTTGCTACGTGCACCATCAAAATACATTTGCTATGAACCTTATTTGTCACACTAAAGCTCATATATCATAGGATATGTGCTTTTTTTGTGAGGATCAACCATATTAACTCTAAAGTTACCCACATCCATGTCACAAAACATACCATTTAGTTTGGATCTATACGTTTAACAATGTCTTCAAATTGTGGTGCCCTAATCACTGTCATGGGCATAATGTTAATGGAAGCCCCTAAATCAATCATACATTTTTTTACTAGCTTATTGTTAATCAATAGGGTTGTGTATAAGGGGTCAATTTATAAGGGAGACTTAGTGATGGTGGTTCCTAAATATACTTCAAGCATCTTCATTGTTTCTAATCTAACTTCATTGACTTTCTTAGTTTCCTTCTTATGATTTTGTGACTGCTCAGGGTGATAAATTGACTTAGTTTAAACACTAGACATCAAGGATACAACACTATTTCTATATTCTCCAATTTTCATCATTTCCAACAATGGTACAGAAAAAATTATTTTAGACAAATTTTGGAAAAAATGAAATGTTGGGATATTTGGGATAGAGTGTGTCAGTTTTACTTACCTCCCCTTTGTGACTGTTATCCTTGTCATCCATTGGTTGAGATTTGGTGGCCTAATTTAGAGGAGGTTGTTCTCCACTTTGTCACGTTTTAATGCCTCTTTGGGAACATACTATTGATTCTTCTAATATTTGGGAGCCTTTCCCTTTTCCTTGGACTTTTGGACTACTGCTTGTGATTTGTTTGCATTTTGATTCTCCTTTATTAATATGTTCCATGTTTGTCCATGTTTAGCATTTACAGTCTAATTCCTTAATTGGTAGTTGCTCCTTGCTTGAGAAGTTTCTACAGCCATGAGAGATTTTATTTCTTCTTCAGTAGGTCTTCTCAAATCAATATTCTTCTGCTAATTATTGATCATGTTTATAATGGCATCTTCATGGTCCTCATCCTCATGATCTGAGAATATTTTCTACGCACTCACTGATTCAAACAATCTACAAGCACTGATGTCAGCATACTTTTCCTCATCCTCTAATGATTCATAGACATCCTCAATAGCATAAGGTTGAATTGATAGCATGTTAATTGTATGATTAACATCATAGTGGCCATAATCTTGCTCATCACTATGTTCCTCTAAATTTTGTGATAGATTATGCAATCATACAATGTACTGGGGAGTGTGAGAGGCTAAATGATATACACCAAGGCTTATCCTCCACCCACCATATTTGCACTAATCCTCTTCAAAGGATTGTGAGTTTCTTTACTTGACTGACCTTTTGCATTGTTGTTTCTATTACTAACTATTTTTCCATCACGCTAGTTTGTATTGTAAGGCATGTCATGTAACTGTGGTCTATCATTCCTTTGTAAATTTAATTTATCATGAAAGATTCCTTTCTCATTCTTAGAAACCTTATAACTAAGGCCTTTGAAAGAACTCACATGACTTTATCTAATTTGTCCTCCTCTTAAGGCTGCTTGCTTTGATGACCCTTACAATTTTAAAGAGCCCTCACATCATCAATTTTCAGATGCTTTTCTATTATTTTTAATTTTCTGATATTCCTTAAAAGAATATACCAATGTTTGAGGATTATTATTCCCTAGTTCATAGTTTGTCTTGGGGTCAAAATAATTCTTGTAGAAAACCAAACACATGGGGTCAGTGGGGGACACATGTGCCTAGTATCTTGTTATACAATTTATTAAACTTAGTATCGAATTCTGCCACTAATTGATTGTGCCCCTTTCAGATGTTAGCAATTTCATGGAGGTCAAACTTAGGGTTGGAATGACCAACATACTCACACCTGAAGACTCTTCTAAATTCATTCCATGAGTTAATTGATGCATCATGTAATCGTATGTACCAATCTCAAGCATCATCAATCAAAGATTGCATAAAAGGATTCATGAATATATCTTCACACTCTACTTTAAAGTCATCCATAACATTTACAAAAGTACTCAAATGATCTTCACCTAAGGTTGCATCATTTCCAGATAAATTTGGAAGAAACTTCATGATCTTATTTTCTATAGCATTAGGATACCCTTGGATCCCAGTAAAGCATTAACATTTTGAGCCTAATTATGTGGCCCTTGTTGATTACAAGGTGGAGGAGGAATGTAATTATATGCACTAGCATGGGGGTTTACATTTCCTTGATTCAATTGATTCATGTTGTCTTGGTTGAGTTTATTCAAGTACCCTTGATTAATTTGTTGATACTAATATTGTCGAGCAAGTTGCTAATGGTATGCATTGAGACCACTAATAGGGTTGACTAGAGGGTATTGAAGTGGAACTTGGAGTTATTTATATCCTTGTCCAATTTATATATGTTGCATGTGTTGTTGTTGAGAAACTCCCCCTTGGTTTATAACCAAAGAATGAATACCTACAGGGGTAAGGAGTGTTTGCAATAATGTTTGCTATGCTTAATGCTATGGTGGATGAGGGAGCATATGAGGACATGCTTCCATACATAATGGAGGAACCATTTTGACTCATTTATCAACTAGGGATAGCATTACTAGCATATTGAAATGACACAAAGCTAGCTACCAGAGTTGATCTATGTGACACAGTGCTAGTCATTGCGTTAAAGCATGTAACACATTTGATGTGGAAGAGATGCATATAGAGGATGTCTTAGGGTGAGATTCCACAACAGTCAATGGCATAGATCCTGAGACTCTACTTGGTGCAAAATTTACATTTGAATTCAGTGGGACAAACATTGAATGGTAATTTGTGAGGTTCAAAATTTGTTGTGACATGACTTCTCTTTGTTTAAGAAGTTGTAACCAAGTCATCTGAGCAACTCTTTTTTCATTATTTCTCTTTGGGGACCACTAAATTTTGAATAGGTGTTTGCATTAGAGAAATGGGTTGGATAATGGGGTTGAGCATGGGGTTGTCTCATTCATGCAAGGTATGAAACAAAATTTATAGAATTGAAAGATCTTTGTGTAGCAACTAGGCTTTCTGCATAATGTTTCTCACATTCTTTTTGAACTTTGACTCTTTCAACTTCCTCCTTTAATCTATCCTAAGAAGTTTTGGCCTGGAGAGGATCTTCATGGAATGGGTCCCTAGACTCTAAGGGAACTTTGCTTACCATGGGGAAAGTATAATCAAAGTAAAGGCTCTCTTTAGGGGAATATTTCTCACTACTACTTTGATATACTCCATAACAGGTGAGTGAGAATCACTGAAATAATTTTCTGCTATTCCCTTTCCCTTTTGATAACTAGGAAAATGCAACCTACCCTCAGAACTATTAAGAGAATCTTCAACATTAGGGGATTTAGGAATACCTTTATTTTTTTATTGTTCACCACCTCCTGGTGTGATTGCTTATCTGCAACTCTTCTTTGATCAACTCCTTTTCTCTGATTTAACATGCTTTTTGCAAAACTCAAATTCAAAATTCTTGGACTCCTCCAAGTAGCAATGTGTTGGATCTTTTCACTTGTCTTACATGCTTTCCAGAATCTCTACTTCACCAACTTATAAATTCAATCTTTCAGAGTTGCTACCCAAAAATGGGAACTAGTAAATGCTTGAAAATACTAATAGATTGTGCAAAGGTCTCACAAATCACTCAACATACGACAAGATATTTGACCCTTTAACCCCCAAGATAGACTATTGGACTACAATTTGACAAAATTCTAATATTTTCCCAATAGAGTCAACAATCTATTGGTGTTTCCAAATGATTGCCCGAATTCACCTAAGAATGAGGCAAATTCTATCAACAAGAACTCAGATTAGTGGCCAATGAACAAGATCTCAATCAAAAATTGAATGATCTCCTGCACTTTAGCCTTTCCAAGACCTAGGGGGTGACCCTTTGCAATATTTAAAGAATTTGCAGCATAATGAATTGAAACAACTCAAATTTATTCCCAACACATTTTAACTAGATGTATTTGCTTTAGATTAGCTCAATTTATAGTTATTTAACATTTTCATGCATAGTTGGGAGTGAATTCTAACCTAAACCTACTCCTACAAACAAAAAAGGAAATAGATCAACAATTTATAAAGTGGCATCTAAAATTTATACAAGACTTTTAGGATTAGTGCCTAATTCTTGGCAAAAAAGTCAATATTGCAAAACTTTCAGCATTTCAAACTTAGTTAACAATCCAACCAACTTAACCTTTTACATTCACGCCTAACATGAACATAAGTTTACAACTTATCCTAAATTCTACTTACCGATCACTACTTCATTCCCTAAATGGTTGAAATATACCTAAAGAATTAATCCCTTGCTTGAAGAGAACCTGAAAACATATCTCACATTTACAAAATAGCTTTGCAAAGACAATTTATTCCATCCTCAATGGACACAATTTATATGCATAAAGAGAACACAATGCAAGAGACAACTTGGAAGAGATTTTATTAATTCATGCAAATTTTATTGGTGCATGAACAAGAAATGCTCAGTTATGCCATTATCAACAATTCTATTGCTTGAAACTAAAAACTCTATTCTACCCACCTAGATTATAAATCTCAAAATTTTCAGTTACCCTTACAATTGGCCTTGAATTCCCTTTTATAGAAAATAAGGGAGCAAAACAAGGTTTGGGCCAAATTGTTGACATGTCAAAATTCAATTTTCCTATACGAGAATATTCTAGGTACTTGTTGTTTACATCATATAAGACACTTTATTTACACTCCATAAGAAGGGAAATGCAAATATAATTACCCTTTAAAATATTGTCGCTACAAAATTTGGTAAAGTGGCACGATGTTGATGTGTGCACTATTGGATGGTCGCTTCACTTGAAGACAAAATTGTTGTTGATGTTGTTGTTGAGGTTGTTGTTGATGATGAAGTTGAAGAAGAAATAAATAGAGACAATTGAAGACACTCACTCTTCTTTGAGTGTACCATGCTCCTGATGCCATTGTGTAATTTGAAAACTAGTTGGCCACTTGCAATTTTGAAGCTCTTTTGTTCTGCCTGAAGCCTCCCCGCACTTATTACCCACTACATTTTTCACTTCTTCTATGAATCTTCTATAGCCACATAAATCTGTCCACTAAATTAAATAAATATTTGATATTTGTTTAATGCACTAATGTTCTTCTATTAATTCATTTCGACCCCATTCTACTAATTTAATTAAATAAATTTTATAAATTTATTTAAATTAAAATTACTAACTATAGTCCAACTATTAAATAAATCTATCAATTTATTTAATTACCCCCTTTCCTCTCATTTAAATAAATTAAACATTTAATTAAAATCCTTATTAAAGTCCCTATTTAAATAAATGACTCATCCATTGCAAGTTGCACAAATAGTTGAAATAAATGAATTTTTATTTAAAGAAAATCGTATTTATCCTCACCCACTTGCATTCTCCTACAGTACCCACTTGCTCACTAATTTTATTCTAAACCCTTCTATTTTAGCCTAAACTCACTTCTAATCATTTGCACAATCCTAATCCCAAATTAACCCTCAACCCATCATCTCACCCATTTAAGACTCTTACAGAGTCTTAAATACTTCCCTTCTTCAACACACTAACACACATGGGTCTTGTTCCTTTGACCAAGGCCTAACCATGGGTAAACCTTGCACAAGAATTTACCCATTGGATAATCTCTTTGACATTGTATAAAGCCATTATCCAATAACTCAACCACATGAGGTTACCCTCATGTCCTCTCGATCATTTAATGATTCTTCTCTCTTCTCTCAAGCCCTCTCATGATGCTACTTGTCACCATTGCATTGGTAGAAGTTACAAATAGGGATTGAGGATCATGCCTCTCTCATGCAATCCTATCCCTCCATAAGTCTTGCCCATTTTGCCTATAAAAGGAACCCTCATCCTCAAGCAAAGGAGGGAGCATTTTTTAGCATTGTTATTATGTTGGCATAGACACTCATACTTAGCTTTCTCATAGTAATTCTATTTGTACATTTGCATAGCAATAGTAGTTCATTTTCCACCATTCAATCCTTCATTTGGCATTCATGGCTACATGCTAAAACTAAGGGATACACTCAAGCAAGCTTTTGGATCTTGGAGATGAGAAGAACAAGGGAGATCCATCAAGTGGATAATGGGAGCTTCTTAGGGAGTCCTTTCTCTCTTATTTGGCTTGTTATTTGCTTCTATTGTATGCTTTATTCTTCTTTGATATGCATTTGGAAAGTTCTTAAGTTCATTTGGTTTTTGGTTTTGGTTGAGACTAACATACTAACCTTTGACCTTTGTTTTGTGTGTTTCCCCGTTCATGTGCATTATTTTGGTGCCCATTGTGGGGCCTATGTCCCATATTCAACACTAAAAAGTTAAAAAATTTAATAATTTTTTTGAAACTTGTAGATTTTCTACGCACAGGTCACGTTTTAGTGCTTTTGTCATGCGGTTTAGCAATTTTGTTCTGAGTTTTGGTGCTTTTGAAAATCCCCATTCTACAGGTTTTAGCACTTTTTTCAATTATTTTAGCACAATTGTAGTATTTTAACACTTATGTCACTTCTTTTAGCACTTTTTCTCTCTGTTTTAGCACTTCTTTTTTCCACCAAAGTAGCGCATTTGTCACAGGTAGAGAGCCAATTTTTGTAACACAAATGAATATTTTGGGCTTGTAAGACCACAATATTGGACTAATCTTTCAAGTGTTTGTAGGTTCTAACTTTCCTTATAGGTACAATGGAGTTAGATTAAGTTTTATTTAACTTTTGCTTCAATTTTTCATTTCTTGTTACAAAGGGTAAAAAGAACTCACACTTCATTTATTGCAAGGTTTAAAAAGAACTTCACACTAGTGCTATAAAAATAACTTCACTTTTTCTTTCTTGTAAAGGATAAAAAGAACAACAAAAGAAACTTTCTTTTTGAAAGTAGGTCACATTTTGCTTTGGTTCCATTTAAAAAGAACAAGTAAATTTCATTTTCTTGTTACAAAAAGGATAGAAAGGTCAAGCCACATTTTGCAAAGTAAAAAAGCACAAGCCAATTCTTTTTCAAATTTCAAGTTCTTGTTTTTATTGTAAGGTTTTTCAAAGTTTTTAAAAGTTCAATTATTGCAATTGTTGGATAAAAAGAACACTCATTCTTGCTATATTGGTTTAAAAAGAACACCATGTTTGTTGGAGCAACATCTCCAAGTAGCAATTAGATCATATTGCAATAATGAGATAAAAAGAACAAACCATATTTTCTTTCTCTTTGTGATAGGCCTATGCTCTCCCCTTAACTGGGTGATCAAAATGCTAAAATCACTTTTATATTTGGCATATAGGCTAAATCCATTAGTAGGCCTGCCCTCTTGAGAAGCCCATAAGGTCTGTGAGAGGGAAACGACCTAAGTGGGGAATGATTGACACCAAGTATTCCAACCCACTATAATCAAATGTGGATTATGATTAAAATCAAATCCAACTGTAGTGTGCATTGATAGCCTTCCTCTAATATCCTTGAAATACGTAAAGCCTTTTTTATAAGGGTTGGGAAGCCTCTTGAGGGAGTTTATGATTGATGCACTGAATGGAACCCTTGATAAAAACTTTAAGAGTAGAAGCCAAGATGAGTCAGTTATCCAAACATTTGTAATATCATAGTACAAGGGTGGGGAAGAATCCGCCCCCAAGACACTCATCATATATCTCCCAAAAAAATGATCCAATTGAGAAGCAATTTTCTTTGGTTTAACTTCTAGTAAAAAGAAAAAAAATTGGCGCACCCTTGGGTGTGACAAGGCTGTTTGACCTGATGGAGTATCAGGATGTGGGCTAAGATATTATTAATGACCTTTTTGACAATAAAAAAGTCTGACTGATTTGTATTTTGATTATTCAAAACCTGTGAAAACATAGGGGATTTGAAAAGATCCTAGAACATACACATTTCATTGAATTCAATTCAAAGTTACCAATAAAAGAAGTGTTTATGTGCTTGATGTGTATTCTTGTCAAAATTAAACATTCAAAACAAGTGCATACCATCAACTAAGAAAATCAAAATCTCAACTAAGAACAATCTATCTCAAACATCAAATGCTTAGGGCTTGGAAATCTCTCAAGTACATCAAGAAATTCATCTATCATTGTCTTGAGAAGAAGAAGCCAAGTGAAAAAAAGACCCAAAAGAAAAGAAATTTCTTGTACAAGAACTGCAAGCTTTTGTTGAAACATCGCACCTTCCTCCATCACTATTAGGATTTTAACCATGGTTTCACCTACAATTTTGAACTAGAACCCCTCACATCACGAGATTTCTTTCAAAGGAGGTCTTTATCATATCGTCACAATCATAGTCAATGCATTCCTTCATCATACATTTCACAACCCGCAATCACCTATTAGAGATTCTAAGGTTCCACATTTCTTCTTCTTCATCATTTTCTTGAGTCATTCTAATTACAAATCTTCCACATTTTCCACTCAAAAAATTCAAAATCAATCATCAAACTCATAATCACCTAGTAGAAATTCCAAGGCTTACACTCATTTCAAAGCCCACAATCAAAACATCAATATTCTATTCAATTCTCAAAACAAAGAGGTCTTGTCCTTAGTTCTTTCAAATATTACTCATCACACACACAAAAATACTCTAGTGTGTCTCTACATCTAGGATCAATCATCCCAAGGAGAATTACTAAGCATCATAGATAGCTTTTAACTAGCTTTTGAGTGCATCCTCTCATGGCTAGGTAGCTTGTGATTGATAAACACAAACCTTGCTACACCTTATCTCACAATTGTTGAAAACCAATCGAGCAATCCCAAAGAGGACTTTGTTAACATCCAACCTTTAGTGAAGAGATCTCTTATCCACAAACATTTCAACTCATCATCGCCATCATCAAATATTGGAACTATAAGAGAGGATCAACCACCCACTTTTCATTCAACTCAATTCCACAAACACAAGATTCTAACATGGGTGCGACTATGTCTCAAAGTCAGAGACACAAGCAAAATGAAATACATCAAGAATCGAAAGAAGATCTCAACCCCTTTTGTCATAGAGAATTTGTAGGGGGAGAAGACACAGATACTCCCACACAAGAGGAAATTAAACAAGCCACACATGACCCTAGATTTAACAAACTCTTTGATGAGATTCTCAAGGGGAACGCTAATGCCCATTTCCTAAGACTTTCTCAAGAGGGTGCAAAACTCCCTTTATACTTTGATGTATCACAATTTAGGGAAACACCAGAGCAAGCCCAACACAGTCATCACCAAGAGAGAAATCAAAATGAGAGAAGGTTGAGGAATACCCACAATAACAACGACGACCACTATCAACAAGTGAACCACAGGTACGTCCCACCTCCTCCCACATAAATTGATATTTTGAGACAAAAAGTACAATACCTCACCCAACAATTAAACTTAGGGAGACCACAAAAGAGATATGCTCTCGAGGATATTTGTCCCTATCCATTTGATAGGAACATTGTCATGCCTCCTTTCCCACGCAATTTCAAGACTCCAAAACTTGACAAATACAAGGGAAAGGGAGATCCAAGAGACCATGTGAGATAATTATACTCCACATGATTAGAGGTTGTGTATAATGATACCTACTTGATGCGCCTCTTTCCTCAAAGTCTAGGAGGCTCAACTATGTAGTAGTTTCCATGGTTGCCTAATGGAATCAAGACATTTGAGGACTTAGTACAAGAATTTGTTACTCAGAATGCACACAACATAGAACGTGATATCTCCATGGTTGATTTATGAAACACTAAAAATAATAATGGAGAGTTATTCTCAACATTCTTGCAAAGATGGAGACACCTTTCTATCAAACGTTCCTTCCCCATTCCTGAGGAACAATTAGTTGAAATCTTCATTTCAAACTTAAATGAAGAGATGTAATTTCACTTGGAAGTAAAATGTTTGGACTCTTTTAAGGACATAATAGCCCAAGGACTCAAAATCGAAAACACCCTTATCAAGAAGGGACTTGTCAAAATCTATAAGAACATGACCAACATATAACAGTGACAAACCCAAGTTTTGGTCCAAGAACAAAATATCGTTAACGATGGTATTGTAGACGCAAGGACTGTCAAGATCATCCAGCCTATGGTTAAAATAGTTGAGAAAGTTGATAATCATAACAACAACAATACCAACCAAGGTAATCCCCCAAACAATCAAGGAAATCAAGCTCCCAACACAGAGTAAGAGACACCTAAGAGCAGGTACTCTACCTACAAACCAAATCAAACATATACACCCTTGGGAGAACTTCTTAAAATGGTATTATGACAACTCATATCTTCCAATCTTATCATTTTGCCTAAAACATCAAATTATGAGCTTTAGGTTAAACCTCCACAGTGGAGGGATACTGAGTGTAAGGTAGGAAATTGGAAAACATCAAAGCAATTAGAAATTAGGTAACCACAAACCCTAAATTGCAATGAAAAGAAATCCTATCACATTCAATAAAGGAATAAAAGCATAACATCAAAATATAATGCAAACCAAAGTGCAGATGTTGCCTCCATTGACCTCCATTGTTTCTCTTTTTCCTCCAAATGTGTTGTGGATTTCACCTACAAAATGCAAGTGTGATAGAAGAAAGATGATAGAAAAATCATCAGCGTGAGGATACTTGAGCCATGGTTGGTAATCAATGATAAAAGGGTTCAATTTATAGACAAATTAAAGAAATCATAAACTAGAATGAAAGATGATAAGGAAAGCAATTTCATTCAAAATTGGCACAACGATTCAAAAAGGGGAGGGCTATGACACCTTATATGTCATGACTATGACTAATTTCCCATGTAAGGTGTGAGGACAAGTTGCTATGTCAAGAGCTATGACATGTTGCTATATCAACACTTATGACGAATGAGAGAATCATGCTTCCATCTTATGACAAAGGAAGCACAAAAATAGGGGAAACTAGAGAGGGATAATTAGGTGGAAATTAAATTTGAAACTAATTAGTAAATAGGCGGAAAAGAGAAATTAGGGAATTAGGAAATTAGAAATGAGAAAATTAGGTGACATTAATTAATAAATTCTCATTTATTAATTAATTCACAAAGGGGACATAATTAGCCAATTAAATGAAATATTTAATTGTTACAAGAGAGATCTAGGATAAATAAATTGATTTATTTAACCTAGAGGGGGATGTTAATTAGGATTAAATGGTTAAATCACAAAACCCTAAGAGATAGATTAGAAATGAAAGGATATCAATTAGGTCATGACAAGACTAAAGCAATTGATATAGGGTCGATCATTTTTAAATGATGAAGACGTGATGATTGATAAAGAGTCGATATTGATTAACAAATATTAATGATAAATTGATCAATAATTGATAAGGGATCAAGAATTGACGATTGAAAGAGATCCAAAATGATGATAATTGATCAAAGATGATTGAAAATGATAAAGATCAAGAACAAAACCCTTATTCAACATCAATTAGGATTGATGATGTCCAGTTGACATGATAAGATGATCACGATTGAAGATTGCAATTTGAAAATGATATTGACAAGACCTAACTGCAAATGCGAAAAACACAATCGAAGGGGAAATAAGTGCAAAAGAATGCCAAGATGTCGACAAATGATAAAGATCAAGTGCGTGACATAGAAGAAATGTTAATAAGATACAAAAACCCTAAAAGAAGGTAACACAGACATGTGAAATTACTACACCACAAGCATCAACCATTTTTAGATGCCTACAATGAGTATTGTCAATTGTTGGCATATGTGCAGAGTTTGATGACATGATGGGATTGTATGTTGTCATTGATGTCAATATGCTGAAGTATGAACCGGTATATTAAAGTAAGCAAACTGGCACGTGAACCGGTATGATGGTGTGAACCAGTATATGCAAAAAGTGAATATGTAAAGTCTGTATCGGGGTTTCATTTGATATGACTACTGGTTGGTAGTCTCAGCTTCAGGGTTTTTGGTTGATGCATTCCAAGTCTGTGTGATTCGACCGACGACATCCTGTGATGAGTTAGCATTGAAATGAAGATTAGATCGCATTGCCACATCAGCCTTGTGTGCGTGAAGAATTTCCTTGAGGATCTTGCATGAAGAAGATTGATTCTATCTACCTCGGGAATGTCCAAAATCTTAGTAAATGGTGGAGAGCACGTGATGGGTTATCAACTTCCAGAAGCGGTGAAGAACGGATGATGGAGAACGTCTTGAGATTTGTTCAAGATTTTTTTTATCCTATGTAATGTGTTTAAACGACCAGGATTGGACCGAATGTATTGTTAACTTAGATGCTTAGGGTTTTAGGTTTTGGCCACCGACCTAATTATTGTCTATAATGTCGATGATGATTTTTTTTTAAAGTTGTTGGCAAATGAATGTATGTGAGGGGATTCTTGCCAGACCGAAGGAGTAAGTAGAGATTTGCAAAGTTTGATTGCAGATGTAAAGAAACTGAAGCGGGTCTGCCTTGGCATTAAGTGTTGTTATCAGATCAGTGTATTACCTGTTGACTTCTAACCATTTCAGCAGATGGAAAATCCCTTTACTGGGTAGCTTTAACAAGATTTTTGTAAATCCTTTAACAGGGTGACTCAAAATCATTGAGTTCTTCAAATCCTCTTACAAGGTAACCTTTAATAGGGTTTTAACCTCTAACCAGGTATTTAGCCATCCCTTAACTGGGTATTTAGCCATTCCTTAATCGGGTGATCCCTAGAAGGATCGGTTCCTAGCAGAACCTGTTGTAAAGTCTTTAACCGGACTAGGCTCCTAACAGAGTGAAATTCAGAAGAGTTCAACAACTTGTGGGCATTCATCCCCACCGTGGTTTTTCCCAGTTGGGTTTCCACGTGAAAAATCAGTGTGTTATGTGTGATGCTTTTTCATGTGATGTTTTAGTGTTTTCTGTTAAGCGGTAATGCAAGCTGATCCAATGGTCATTGTATTTCTGATGTATTACTTGCTTAAGCTTGTGGGTGAAGTTGAGATGAGATGTTAGGTTTTGAGAAGATCTAAGTGTTATCGGTTTATAACTTTCACAGTCACTATGTTTTACCGGTATTGCCTTGGTTTAGTTTGGTGAGGTTGTTTACTAGTTAGTGCAGTCTTTGCAGTTTAAGTTGTTTATGAAGTTTTTGTCTATACTGATTCACCCCCCCTCTCAGTATCTATTGGTTATTTACTGTTCATCATTATTCATCATCAATTTCACAAAGGAAGAGGGCACAAGAAAAACAATTGCCATCAGCTAAAGGACATCCTTCAAGACCTCATTGATCGAGGTGAGATAGAAGCGGATGGCCACACTCTAAAAACTTCTAATACGAATCACACCATGTTCAAGAATCTACTCCCATCATATGAGAAAGGTGGTCCCTCCCATCAAGGTAAGAACCAAGATAACACAACAAACTATACACATGCATCATATAACTATATCATCAATAACCTTTATGATGCTAATGAACAAGTTGCAACCATTACAATCAAAGGCAAAGATCCTGAATCCAATGTTGTTACCCGCTACAACAAGATTACCTTACAAGGGCACCATCAAGAGCGGCATACATGCCCAAAAAATATAACCTTATGGACCAATTGGATAAGACACCAACACTCATTTCCATACTAGAGATTTTACTCCTATCACCCTCACACAAAAGTATCTTGGACCAAGCTCTCCAAGAAGCATCAGTTCCATCCAACCTAAACATAGATCAATTTCAAGCCATGACTGAAATCTTCAAATCATCACCATGTCTCACTTTCACTGAGAGTGACGATGCATCCATTCAACAACTGCATAATTCCCCTCTCCACATTGAGGGATTCATACATAAACATAGAATCAAGAGATTATTGATTGACAATGGATCTGGTCTTAACATTTGTACCTTACAATTAATAACAATATTCAAAAATTTAGAAGGAGCTCTTGATGTCAGAAAGAAGATCACCATCAAGGCCTATGACAATGCAGAATGCTCCTTTAAAGGATGTGTTACTCTACCAATAAGGGTAGGACTTGTGGTGAAGGATGTGGTTTGTCAAGTCCTAGACCTCCCGCTTCCATACAATCTCCTATTGGGTAGACCATGGATTCATGCCATGCAAGTAGTACCATCCAACTACCATCAGTGCATCAAATTTCCACATAACAGAGTGGAGATTACTATCCTTGGTGATGCCAATCCATTTGCCTTCCATAATAACATTAGTCACCATCCAGATATCACGGTACCCAACAATAGAGAAGCCACCACCTCATCATAATATGTCCACCTAATTTCTCTCACCAATACATTGATCCCTACACCCAAACATGATAAGCTAAAGATGATGGTAACAAATGAAGTCCCAATAGAATATAACATTAGCCAACTTTTCTGTATTGGCCAACTACCTCTCTCACCTAGGACTTATGGAAAACCAAAAATTTCACTCAAACCACCTATTGTAGCAAATAATTGTACACTTGATAGATTTGAACCCCAAGAAGATCACAAGAACAGGAAAATATTGATGAAGAATTGGTAGGATGGATTTACAAGGACTCTTTAGACAAAGATAAACAACATATCAAGATCCCTACTAAGAAGTATGGAAAGAGTTTTACCATGATGCAAAATATGGGCTATGATGGTCATAGTGCATTGGGATCCCACGAGAAAGGTGTACAAGAGCCATTAGAACCCTTGTTAAAACCAAGAGATAAAATAGGACTCAAATTTAATCCTAGTCCAGGGGGCTCTTCTAAGCTCAAGCTTACAAGAAAACAAAAGTAGACTACTTATAAGCCCATCACTCCCTGAATTAGGATAATGTCCATTGCAGACAAACTTACTGCATCAAAAAATCCAAGTCATGCAAGAACTTCTCAATAAAAGTCCACACATACAACAAACAATCAAAAGGGTTATGTTGCACAAAATTCAATCACTCTAAGGTCAAAACTCTTGTCCATTTCAGACACCCAAACAACATTAGCAATCCCTTTAGATATGACACCTTTAGTAGCTGTTGACAAAAATTTCACACCTAAAGAAATTCCTATAAGATACGGTAATAAAGTGTTACAAAGTGATTCTGAGATAGATTCACATGAATATGAATGGGATTCTCTAGTTTCACATTAATTTGAAGGGGATTCTTTTGATATGTTTGAAGATAAAAGAGCTGAGGGAGATGAATGGATCAAAACCTTTTAAGATCCAGATACTAAGGATCCTTGCAAAAGAGATATGCCACCTCCCAAGCCTGATTATGATGAGGAGATTATTGATTATGATCTCAGTACCTACATCCTAACCATAACTGATGCATCCTATGAAATCAACCTAATCAATGAAGCAATGCCAATCATCCACCTCGAACTCATTGACTGAGACCAACAAGATCGCCCGTGCCTTGACACCTTCCAAAATGATGAGGTGATAATTGACTTTCTTGAATTACGAGATAAAATACCAAGCAAAGATCACAAACCAAGGTTCACTATTGAACTCAATAGTGACTTATTTTGGAGAGAATACCAAACCTTTCAGTTCCAAAAAAATTACAATCAAAATAAGATCTTCAAGTGAAAACCACATTATGACACTTCTATATCACAAAAAAGTAAAAACAAAGGATGCATCCAAATGTGAAAACCTCTTTGAGGTACCTGAAGATGGAAGGTTTGACATTCTCCCCTTCAGCATAAATCAAGAGAGATCATCCATTCTCATAGAGGAGACCAAGGAAATCAATCTTGGATTAGAGGAGAACCCTCATAAAATCCATTTAGTAGCATCCTTGACTCACATAAAGGATCCTAGCTTTGTGGAATTCTTCAAGAAATGGAAAATAAACTTTGCTTGGTCCTATGTCGATATGCCAGGACTAGATCCAGATCTAGTGATGTATCACTTAGCAGTAGCAGAAGGAGAAAAAATGGTGAAACAAAAGCTCAGGAAAATGCATCCTCAAATTGCACTCTTAGTGAAAGATGAACTCAAAAATTTGTTAGATGTTGGTTTCATCAGATCAATTGACTATGCAGAATGGATATCCAACATTGTACCAGTGCCAAAATCGATTGGGGGCATCTATATCTATACAAATTTTAGAGATCTAAACAAAGCGTGTCCTAAGGATGAGTTCCATCTACCCAACATTGATATGGTCATGGACCTAACAATAGGGCATGCAATGCTATCTCTCATGGATGGGTTCTATGGATACAACTAGATTAAGATTTCCCCCGAAGATCAACACAAAACTTCTTTCACATACCCATGGGGAACAAACTATTGGAATGTGATGCCATTCGATCTAAAAAATACAGGAGCCACATATCAAAGGGCAATGACTACCATCTTCCATGACATGATGCATACACTAATAGAAGACTATGTGGATGATTTACTAGCTAAATAATTAATAAGAGAGGATCGCCTTACAATGTTTGACAAAATATTCACCAAACTGGAATAGTATAAAGTCTACCTAAATCCAAAGAAGTGTGTCTTTGGAGTGACCTCCAGAAAGCTATTAGGATACATTGTCTCAAACAAAGGCATTGAGGTTGATCCTGCAAAAGTAAAGGCAATCATGGAGATTCCACCTCCTAAGAACATCAACCAGTTGAGAACAATACAATGAAGGCTACAGTCAATCCATCAATTCATGCACAATTGGCTGATAAATATCATCCATTCACACATTTTCTACATAAGAATGTCCACTTCAAATGGGATGAGAAATGTCAGCAAGCATTCCAACAGCTTAAGGACTACCTGATGGAACTATCTCTGTTAATACCACCAACTGTAAACATGCCCTTGTTATTATACGTATAAGATATGACTATGACCTTATGGGTATTACTAGCACGACATAATGTTGAAGGAAAAGAATGTGTAGTATACTACATCTCTAGGACACTAGTAGGGTATGAACTCAATTATACGACTATTGAATGATCTCATCTCATAGTGATATTAGTAGCAACCAAACTAAGGCACTACATGCTAACACATAAGATACAACTCATCGCCAAGATAGAACCACTAAAGTATTTACTCAGTAAAGGAACACTAACAAGCCGCTTGACAAAGTAGGTTATGATCCTTAGTGAGTTCCACAGAGTATGTGTACCATAAATCAATAAAAGGGCAACTCATTGTAGATCAGTTGTCTAAAGTGCCACTCATAGGAGACCATCCTCTCATCTCAAATTTTCTAGATGAGGAGATCTTCACAGTCATGCCAGCACCACAATGGAAGCTATATTTTGATGGGCCATACACTATGCATGGTTCAGGAGATGGCATTCTTTTTATCACACCTCAAGGTGATAGCATTCAAAAATCATACAGGATCACATTCCCATGCACAAACAAAATAGTAGAATATGAGGCCTTGATTACATGACTAAGAATGACCATACAATGGAACTTGAAGGAGCTACAAGTATACGACGATTCACAGTTAGTCATCTGACAGTTTAATGATGATTACCAAAATAGTGACGATAAGCTCATACCTTACAAGAAAATGGTTGATAGTTTCAAGGAATTATTCATAGCTATCACATTCGATCAGATTCCTTAAGAGCATAACAAATCTATAGATGCAATGGATACAATAGCCCCTCTTCTCGATCTTCCACAAAACTCAACACACTACGAGTTCTTAGTTGAACAACTTTGGATCTTCTCTTATGATATCCTAAAATCCAAGATGGTAGGTCAACTCATTGGTCCCAATTCCCCATGGTATGGTGAATTTTACGCTTACCTACATGCTTGAATCCTTCCACCAAACCAATCGAACAATCAACAAAAAACCTTCATACGCCAATTTGCTCGATACATAATCATTATCGAAACCTTATACCGATGAGGTCTTGATGGTACTCTCCTCCAATGTTTAGAGCAAGGTGAGGTGACCACAACTTTAGAAGACATACATGAAGGTATCTATGGGGCCCACTCAAGCAACCCTTCATTGGCTAAGAGACTCATGAGAATAGGATATTATTGGCCCTCCATGGAAAAAGACTCCTATTACTTTGTCAAAAAGTGCAAGAAGTGTCAAGTACATAGAGATTTGATACATGCACTTGTGCAAGAACTACAACCCATCGCAACATCATGGCCCTTTTATTAGTGGGGACTTGACCTTGTGGGTAAAATCCATCCATCTTCATTCATTGGTCATAAATTCATCATTACCACTATTGAGTACTTCAAAAAGTGGATCAAAGCCATTCCACTCACTCAAGTACATCATTTGCCGATATGGTGTACACATGTCCATCATCATAGATAATGGGCTTCCCTTCAAAAATCAAGATGTCTGAGAACTCTGTGAGAAGTTTCATATGCAACACTGTTTCTCCACCCCATATTACCCATAAGGAAATGGTCAAGCAAAATCCTCAAAAAAGAATATATTGAGGATCTTAAAGAATACAATCAAAGATGTCGATCGTGATTGGCATATTCATCTGAATCTTGCATTATGGGCATATAGAACTAGCATTAGAACCCCTATAGGCGCAACCCCATAATCACTTGTTTATGGAGAAGAATATATCTTTTCTATTGAGGTTGAATTACCATCCCTACGAATCTCCTTGCACAATTTGATTAATGATGAAGAATACTGAGTCTCCCATCTTTAATACTTGGAACTGCTTGATGAGAAGAGACAAGCTACCTATAATCACCTTAAGGCATATCAACAACACATGAGTAGAAGCTATAATAATAAGGTCAAACCTCACACATTTGAGGTAGAAGATCTTGTTCTCAGAGAGAATCCTCGCAATCAACCAAATAGAGAACATCGAGGCAAATTTGAATCCAATTGGTTGGGTCCATATGTCATCACCACCGTCTTCGGGTCTGGGGCATATCAGTTAGTAACTTCAGAAGGGGAACCACTATCAGATCCAATAAATAGCATGCATCTCAAAAAGTTCCATACATAAGCTGTCTAGAGCATCGAGCTTGTAAAAACCTCAAAAGAGTAAACAACATTCAAAAAAAGTCTCAAAAAAAGTACAAAAAGGGAAAAAAATAAGCAAGAAAATAGTAAAGAAAAACCATTCATCCAAATGATGAAAACCACTTCGGTGGCACCCTAGATAAGTGTGATGGTTGAAACCTAGCAAACTGGCACCATTCATAAAGGTTGTGGCTTCATTGTCTTTCAGACTTGTTGCGATCACATCCACACACCCGCTCATACATCATATCTACCATGGCTTGTTATTGATCTGCAATCAGGGTTATTGCCTCATGTGTCCTGCATCATGCTTTCACATTGACACCTAATTGGGGGAAAATTTATTAACCTAATGATGGGAGTGGATTCTCAATGCTGGTGATTCACTGAGTTACTCATTCATAAGTAGTCTTGAAATAATCCAAAAACATTTTTAAAACCTCAAAAAGACCAAAAACATTTGGAAAATATTCTAAAGAAAAGCAAAAACATTCAAAACAAACAGAAAACCCAAGAGCATGAGAAAATATCAAAATAAATAAAAAACATTGCAATTAAATTATTCCTTGTACATAAACATCAAACGAGATGCAAAACAACATTTGAGCTATCTACAAAATGACCACCTATCAAATCAACAATTAACCAAACATCTGAGCAAAACATATGCAAAACCATCTTAACAAGGATGTTGGAATCAGGGATCACTAAGAGGGGGGGGGGGGGGGTTATTCAGTGATCTACTAGTTAACAAATTTTCAAACTTAACTTTAAACCACTAGAAGCATAGACATGAAACTGAAATGCAGGAACATAAAACAATCAACCACAAAATCATAACACCATATTTTTACGTGGAAACCCAAATGGGAAAAACCATGGTGGGATTTGAACCCACATTATTATTCCACTATGGCCAGTAGAAAAACAATATTACAATATGGGGAATGTACAAGCATTCAGGCACACTTCCTAGAGCTCACTGCTCAAATACAATAAGGGCTACAACCCCGAAAGGCTCACTGCCTTACTGATTAATTACAATGATGAATTACAACAAATGAACTCCAAAATAGCATCTACAATGCTTGGATGAGTTCCGGTTAAGTGCCAAATACATTGACTGAATCACCTCTGTTGTTCTGCTCTATTTTGCCTTGTTCACTATCTCAGTTAGCTACTGGATCAAGAATGCACTTGTGAAATTGTGCCAAAATAGATTCTCGATCACCAGTCACTCGCATACAATCATATCATACATAAAAAAGATCATCTACATCGGTCTTATATATCCGCAATCACAAAATACATCATTTATCATGTTATCGTGATAAAATAATATGTAGTCATATGTTGGCTTGACTAGATCACTAATGATAAATGTGGATCACCAAAATAACAATAAAATGATGTCTCTATGTCGGCTCAATCAACCCATACACGATTCATAGCTCCACAATCATCAGAAATCTTCTGGACCAAAACTGCTCTGTTCATCTTGAAATACCAGTTAACTGGCTCCAGATTGACATCCTCTTCCAAAAATCAAGATTGATGATTACCAGATGGGAATCTCATGAAGAGTTTCCATCAATGACAACACTAAACCAATAATCAACCATCAGAAGCCACCAGATGAGTGTCAATTGCCAACAATATCCCCCTTTATCATTGATGGCAACACTCGTGAAAAAAGGCTAAGTGTTGAGGACTGTACACCAAATCAAAATAATTTCTAAGGCTCCCAATTATACAAATAATTTTGAAACTTGTAATTACACTCTTCTGTAGTGTACATTTTTCACCTTTTCTCTCCCCCTTTGATAGCAATGCCAAAGATGGGGTGCTGTCCAAAATTTATATATAGAGAACCTACCAGAGACTTTACAAATCTTTGAAAATGTCAGCAAAAATGGTCTTCAAAAATCCTAGGTGAGTGTCCCACCCACTCTCCAATTTATCCAAAATTGTAATCGTATACACCTAAAAATAGTCTGAAGATAATTAATTAAATATTAAGCAATTATTTAATTAATCCCCCTTCCCAATTTAATTGGATTCATTAGCAATTTGATTAAATTCCTTCATTCATCTACTTATTAATAAATCTAAGGATTTATTTAATGGGTTCATTTCAATAGTCCCCTTTGATTAATTAATCTGCCCCCATTTATTCATTTCTTCTAATCCCTAATTAATTAAAACAAATCAATTTATGAGTTGTTGAAAGTTAATTAGCCTTTTCCTATTATTTGAATTTTTAAATTCAAATTACCCACATGCCTCCTAACTTCTAACCACCTAACCTAACCATCCCTCTAACGTAACCCGTTCCACCTAACCTTGGGTTTAACTAACCCTATCCTATCTTACACATCCTAACCTCCTTATCCTAACCTCCTATGGGTTGGATATCCTCTCTTTAAGACACATGGCACTTAGGCCACATGTCTCCTATCTTGGACACTTTCCCTCTTATGAGCAAGGCTCCTTGAAAATTGTCACCATAGAGATGACAAGTGTCCCTCCTTCCAATCTCCTCCAATTTCATCCTCAATATCTTCAAACTCAATCTTGACCATTGATTCCTGCCACCTCACCCTTGGCCTTGGAAATCCTATAAATATCCCCCATTTTGGAGTACAAAGAATCCCATCTCATATCATTTTAGGCATTGTTACTACAGGCATATCCATTTTAGCATATCATTTGAGCATTGTTATTATAGGCAATTGCATCTCAAATCTAGTCTAATTTGATCATTTTCTAGCATAATTGTTGAATCATGTAGCTTAATCAATCTCCATTATAGCTTAATTGTATCATCATCATAGCTTAATTAGACTCTTGGATCAATCTAGAATAATCAATCTCATCTAGCTTGCATATTATCATTTTAAATCCTCCATCTAGGTGTAGTCAAGTCACTGGGATTGCTTATCCAGATCTGAGAGAAAATCCACACTCACATCTCTTAGGAGGTGATAGGTCACTTTGTCATGGTTTATCTTTCATTTGATTTCAATTTTCTAACCATTCTTGTAATGATCTATTGAGTGTTTGTGTTGCAGTTGCAAGTACCCTACTTCACACACCTGATAGTAATGAATGCCCTAAATATAGTTGCATGAATCTCTACTTCTTTCAGATCAGATGAAACAATTTGAGCCATTGCCTTCATACAATTTGCCTTATTGCTTAACATGGTGTCCAACCGAGGGGCAATCAAGTTTCGGAGTTCACCAACTCTCCTCAAAATTATATCCTTGTCTGCATTGAGGCTTGAGATCTGATCATTTAGAGCCAATATCTATCCTTCAACACTGTTGATTAGAGCTACATTGGGATCAAAGGACTGTGAAATACGAGCAAGTTTGCCCTGGAAAACACTTATTTGCTTGTCTATATCTACAGTGAATTTGGGCAAAATTAGACAAGACTTATACAATTTACCACCTTCTATCAATGCATTTGAAATAACCTACAAACCTTTATTCAATCTCACTCTATCATCTTCAATTATCTTTTGGAATGTCTGCATTCTTACTTCCTTAAATCTATCCAATACTCTCTTAGTAGTTGATTTTTCTAAAGAATCAAAACTAGTATTTACACTATTAATCAATTGTAATAATTTATCAGAGGGGCTAGCATTAGAATCTAACTGTACTCCCAGAGCCACCTTCTGCAAAACATCGGTAGACACCAAAATGATATTTTTATCTTCTAAATTTACAAGATCTTGACTAGCCTAAGCTTGAACAGCTGTTGCAAGCATTAGCTTCTCGGCAGGAGACATTTGTCCAAGGTTAAGAGGGCCATCTAGATTAATAGAGATTTGAGGTGGGGTCCTTGTGACTACAGGAGTGCCAATTGCCGGATCAACAACTCCTTTTCCCTTGTCTATCTCAACAACCTTTACCTCTGCTCTCTTAGGTTCCTTTTTCTCTTCTCCATCCCCTTTATCTTGTGCACCAATATTGTGACTTGGTGCAGTATCATCCTTTTGTATCTTAGGGGTTGCTAAGCTATCTATCACTAGAGGATTATCACTGGTTTCAACATCGAGTTGTGTTGCCTTCATCTTCCGGATGTCCCTCAATCCGAGTTTCATCCTTCTGATCACCAGAAACACCTTCTTTTTCTTCTGATTGAGAAGACTTAAATGCATCTTTATACAAAGAAACATTCAAAATTATTTTTCTCCATATATCTTTAGTTTCCTTTCTTACCTCTTCCACCTTTCCAATCATCAATCTATTTACCCCATTTTTGCTTCTAATTTCTTTCTTATTAGCTTCCTCAATGATCCTTTTGACTTCATCTCAAGTGATACATGTGCAAACATTTATCAATTCTCTTTCTTTCATTTTCTTATCTGTATTGCTATCACTCAGTGTCCTTGCATCAATAATTATGTATATGTCCTTAGGGATGCTCTTCTCTAGCTCAATCAATGTTTTACTAAAATTGTGTAAGCATAAAACAACAACTTCTCCTTTCTTTTATCTACCTCATCTAGATGTTCATAATAAACTCCAAGATTATTCAAGTTTCCATTAATAATTATTTCATCTATTAGTTGGTCTATTGACAATGGAGGAACAATTATGTATTTACCTTGAAGGTCACCAGACTCTAGGTCTTTGTCAAGTTGAGCTCTGACCTGTCTTCCACTTTTGGGTATTTTGGTAGGGGAAGGTTCATATTTGGCTTTCTTGCTTTTTTGGGCTCCATCAGACTGCGGCTTCCTCACCACTCTTATAGATTCACATTTCTTCTTAGCCTTGCCTGCTTCCTCCTCAGATTCTGTCTTAGAGGCCACAAGAGACACAACAACATAATTTCACTTAGACTTCTCCTTTTTCTTCAACACTCCCTTTTTAGATGGGCTCTGTCCTGAAGATGGTGCCACCAGAGCAGGGGCAGACTTGGACTCTTTTGGTTTAGCCTTGGAGGGAATAGGGTCGACCTTAGGCTTTTTGTTTTCCTCTTTGGCCTCCATCTGTACATGTTTTTTTTTGGCCTGCTTCACCTCCTCCTGGGTGAATCCCATTTGTGCTTCTACTTCCTCAACCATATTTGTAACTTTTCTTTTTCTAGCAAGTGCAATGAACTATTTGTGCAATTCAAGGTCTTTCTCCTTGAATGTTCCAAATCTTTCTTCTTTTGGATCCACTGGTTGGCTCAATAGGTGTTGAGCATATTCCTCAAGCATGATAGAGTCAACTTCATACCCCATGGGCATGATCCATACTATCCTAAGCTCCATGGCTTCCATTTGACATTGATCTTTATCAATCATAAAGAAAATAGTTTGCTCATACTTCTTCACGATCTCCTTAGGGATTCTTTCTCTGTTCTTCATTGTGGCTTGAAAATTTTTGAAATAACCCCAGAGAGAAGATATTCTCATTGTGGCATCTCCTATTCCCCATAATCCCTCTTTGATTTGCATTTCCATTGGTCTATCATAGGCCCATTGGACCTTTCCTTTTACACTGGGTATCTCATTCAAGAAATAGAAGGCCAAGCAAATCAGAAGAGTTCCATATTAAAAGTGTGCTTCTTGTCTTGCTTAATTTTCTTCAAATTACTCATCAGCTCATTCAAAAGGACTGTGCATATATCATACCTCATGTCATTCTTGAGCATCTGATATGTTGTATATATGGTAGTTTCAAAGAGGGAGTTGTGTCTGCTTGACTGGTAAACTTTGTATCCGACCACCATTAACACAAACTTCACATAATTATCTAGAATGTCACTGATAGTCATTTCTTTGTTGTCGAACTTGGAACTAATAGTTTCTATTACTGTGTTATTCAATACTTTTCTTAGGCCAGGTACTTCATCGGTTTCACTGAGGCATGTCACATCTCAAATTGTTTGTTTAGTTATCTTGTGAGGCCTATCAAGCCATATGAACTCATCATGGACTCAACTAAGAAAATACCGGATCCACTCTGCTTCGTCGAACAATGGAAAATGGATGAACTACGAAATATCCTTGTCCTGAAGAACCTTATATTCTAGTTTTAGGTTTCCTAAACTGTTTGCCAAATGTTTGTTATACAAGGTTAGCATATCAACATTGCCAAGCTCCTCAAGATCACAATTGATGTATGCCCTAATATCCTCATTGTGAAGAATGTCGTAGGGTACTAAAGAAAATGCTCCTTCTGGATCATCTTCAATAGAATTGAAAGGGTGTTTCTTAAAAATAGGTCTGTCTCTATCCTTAATCTTGACAACCAATGGGGTTGCAATTCCAGAAGCTGAAGCCATTTCGAACTAAGAGTTTGTGGAAACTGATAGTCTGAAATAGATAAATACCTTAATTCGCAACTGGGCGCTGAAATTCTCTTTAGGATCACTAAAATCACTTTTGAGATCACCAAATTGCTTTTCTCTTCTTCTTTGCACTATTCTCTTGATCGCATTGTGACGAATGAAGCCTTGAAATGCCCTTTTAACTTTCGAAAACCTAATTATTCATTGCAATAAATGTTGCAACCGGTTACCTTGATTTTCATAGAGTCTCTTACCAGAGCATCAAATCTTCTTTGAAACTTCCAGATAATATCTGCATATATGATTTAAGCCTTCTGTAACCTTCCAGAATTGATTGCAGATCACCAAAGAGGGCACTCCAAGGTGCGCACCTTTGATGTTCTTAGAATCTGCATGAAAAGTTCCCCCTAAGGCAAAAAGCCCTAGTTACTGGATGAAGATCTTGCATCGGATTTAGGTGTAGATCCATTGTCTACTTCAGATTCATCTTTTCTGACCCACATCTTCTCATGTTTGTCTCTGATCTCTTCTACCTTTTCCTTACCCTTCTCATCTGATTTGTTCTTGTCTACCAGAGCACTATTCTTGCTTCTGCAATACTTTACAATGTGACTGGTTTTATTGCATGCATGACAAACAACATTCTGCATAGGTTTGAAGTTCATCTAATTTAGTTTCATCCTACACTGGTTAGAGATATGTCCAAACATCCCACAAGCATAGCACCTCTTGTTTTGAAAGTTATTCATTACTGATATACACATATTTGACTTGTGACCAAAATTATTGCATATGAACATTGATCGGTAAAGGTAGGAACATTATTCATGTTGTTCATTCCATTATTCATCCTACTTCTACATTGATTCGCCATATGACTGAATTTATTGCAAGTAAAGCAACAACATTGAATATATGGGCATTAGGTTGTCTTATTAGAGGATTCTTGCTCTTCTTCTGATTTGGTTTTGCATTGCTTTGTCCAGGTCCGAAGGATTCACCTTTCTCAAATCCAAGTCCTCGCATGTCCTTTCCATGTCTCTGACTTTCCAGCATCTCATCAACACTTGCTGAGCTAGCTTTGAATTTGTCTTTGTAATCATTAGCAGTAGCAAGTTCATCTCTTAAGGAAACAAGTTGTCTTTCAAGTTCTTGACCGTTATTCCTTGATTGTGTGAACTCAAGCTTGAACTGATTATTCTCATGGGTAAGCCTGAAGCATTCATCAACTCTTTCCTTGAATGATTGTGCTAGATTCTCTTCATTTTTATTTTTGTCCTCAATCTCCTAAGTTAGCCTCATCACAATGGATTGCATCTCATTCTTCAATGCAACATTCTCTCTCTCAAGCTTGTCAACTTCATCAACTTTACCCCGATTTTCAATAATTTGATCTTCTTTCTCCTACATCTTGTCCATAAATTATTTCCTCTTGTCTCTTGAAGTGTTCACTTGATCCTTCAATTCATTAATGAAGTCATCAACAACATTCAAGTTTCTTTTCAAAGAAGTAATCTCATTTCTTGTTGCATCAAGATCCTCAAGTGCCACACTGAGTTGTCTATGAAAACCAAAATCCATTGATTCAATCTCTTGGACCTTCCTCAAGCAGTTAAGATTTCTTAGAGGAACTAGGACCTGATACCAATTGTTGGAATCAGGGATCATTGAGAGGGGGGGTGAATCAGTGATCTACCATTTAACAAGTTTTCAGACTTAACTTTAAACCACCAGAAGCATACACATGAAACTAAAATGCAGGAACATAAAACTATCAACCACAAAATCATAGCACCAAATTTTTATGTGGAAACCCAAAGGGGAAAAACCACGATGGGATTTGAAATCACAATATTATTCCACTATGGCCAGTAGCAAAACATTATTACAATATGGTGAATGCACAAGTGTTCGGGCACACTGCCTAGAGCTCACTACTCAAATACAATAAGGGCTACAACCCCAAAAGGCTCACTGCCTTACTAATTAATTACAATGATGAATTACAACAAATGACCTCCATAATAACATCTACAATTCTTGGATGAGTTATGATTAAGTGCCAAATACACTGACTGAATCATCTCTGATGTTTTTCTCGATTCTGCCCTGTTCACTGTCTCAGTTAGCTACCAGATCAAGAACACACTCATGAAACTGCCCCAAAATGGATTCTCTATCACCACTTTCTTGCATACAATCATATCATACATCAAGAAGATCATCTACACCGGTCTTATATATCCACAATCACAAAATAGATCATTTATCATGTCAACCTGCTAATGTAATGTGTAGTCATATGTTGGCTTGAACAGGTCACCAAAGATAAATGAGGATCACCAAAACAACAATAAAATGATGCCTCTATGTTGGCTCAATCAACCCATACACAATTCATAGCTCCGCAATCACCATAAAGCTTCCAAAACAAAACTACTTTGTTCATCCTGAAATAACGGTTGACATCCTCTTCCAAAAATCAAGATCCATGATTACAGGATGGGAATCTCATGAAGAGTTGCCATCAATGACAACCCTAAACTAATAATCAACCATCAGAAGCCACCGTATGAGTTTCAATTACTAACAAAGGATACATCTTTCCTTACAACAAGACATGATGACATATTTCTTTGACAAGAAGATTTTGTTTGGCTGATAGGCACTTGGTCAAATTACTATTTTTATATATATATTAGGTCCCTATGCTACTCCAAGATATCCACAAGTGATTAGAGTGGCTAGAATGGTTCATGATATCTTTTTTTCTTTGTTTTCTGTCCACGGATCGTTCCAATGAAGTTTTGGGGAAAATACTCATGGTGTTTACGTGGGAAGTTCACTAAGCTATGAGATCCTATACAAAATACAATCATGGATCACTATGGCTTGTTGACTATAGCGTATACCTCGACCATGGGTATATGAACCAGAATGGAGGGAAACCTTCATTTTCTGCGATGTTTGTTTACAGGTAAAGTGCTCAACCTTGGTTTCTGATACCTTGGCCAAGATCAATACTACCGTGCTTGATGAGGAGATAAAGAATTATGAATAAGCCATGGATCATCCTTTTCATATCATCTATATATATTGAATTTTGTTGCATATCGCCCATACATTTGTGCATTCATACATATGCAAGACACAAATTTGTTATGAGGAAGCTAAGTGTGAGGGACTTTTCTTAAAATCACGACAGAGTACTATGATACACATCACCTTACATCTACATCTAGCATTTGCATTTTTAGGAACAATAACCATTTCGATCGGTGCATGGACTAATTTATATTTAGATACATTCATAATGCATAACCATTAATATTTTAGGAACATTTGCATTGGTGCATTTCATTTCATAATTCATTTATCATGTAGGATAATTGGCATTATAGATCAATGCATAAAATTTCACATTATCATTAGCGCCATTCGCATTAGGGACATTCATTTACATTTATCTTGTTACAAATTCATCATTCATTATCTTCTAGTGTCATCTTTTATCGCACACACCATTGCATTTTAGGTTCGTTCGTGTTGCATGGCATTAGTAAGTGCATTCACATCATCTATATATCATTCATTGCATTACATATCAATCTCTTTCCCATCCCACCACATCTCCCTCATAGCCTTAGTAGAAGGACTATGACCATGTACCTTCTCTAGGATACAAAGCCTATCATGCGCTTGTGCAACCCAGTCCATGAGATCAACACACTCTCTCAAAATGGCATTGACCTCGCCCCCTCAAGCAAATAACTGTACATCCTGGGCAGCTATCTCTGCATCCCTGTCATCTAGCTCTACCTCTAGGGTATGGATCCAAGCCTCAACAATGGTGAGGTGGGCCTCTAATTGAATCAAAACTACATCCTTGAGGTCCCCCAGTCCTACTGCCACTGCTACCTCGACTGCCTCTCCCTCTTCCATACCCATCGCCTCTGGTAGTGTTGGTGCGACTCCCTATATTGGTGGAGCCTATATCAATTGGACTGGGAGGGAAACCCTAGTTGTCTTGCCTCCTTCACCTCCTCCATCTCCCCCATCTCATCCACCTCCTTCCCCACCATCACCTCCTCCCTCCAGTCTCCTCCTCCTCCTACCCTATCGAGGATACCGCTCATCCTCAAAGGGTGATATAGGCCCTTCATTGGATTTGAAATGTCCAAAAAAGGGTCTGCTTCCAAGAATTGAGCATGCTCATATGTGATATTGACATCTTTAATGTCTACCCTCTACACCCATGGCCTCGGTTGGAGGCTGCAAAACTCTGCTAAGGCCTGATCATAAGGTAACACTGGCTCCCACTAATATCTGTCACAGACCACATGAGCATACTCCCTTGATCCTCTTGGCATACCTTGTACTCGCCCAAACTGTCTCATAACTTGGCCCCGTAGGTGCCTCTCAATGATATATGATGTATGTCCAATAAAAAAGGGAGTAGCACACACATAAGGCATCACCTCAACATCATCCTCCCAAGGCTCACAATCTAGGTACGGTTGCCAAATCATTGAATCTAAATCATCCAAAGCTTGACACCAATACTCGACCTTACCTAGTTGGGGCTGGGTCATCATCCCTTTGTACATATATACATAGGGCTGATTGATCACCCTAAACCTCATGCAATTGGTTTGCAAACAAGAAAGTTCTCCCATGCCCAAATATGGAGAAGAGTAATCCCAACTCCCAAAGAAGTACTCTTTTGATATACCACACCATGGAAGTCACTATATAGGTGGGCTCAGACACATGGGCCCCAAGCATATCGTGTCCCCTGGCTTGCCATCCACTCTATAACCTGTCCCTAGCTGATGGACAGTCTATGCAATAGTCGGTCAGGACATAGAAGACTGTTGACAATACTAGAAAGAACAACAAGGATTGGCTCGTATAGTTGCGCAATATCCCCTCACCACACTAAACCATCATGTACCTCTAGATTCTGAGCCACGAAGATCCATCGCAATGCAGCATCCCCCATCTGTGTATCATAGGTCACTAGCTCACCTGTGATAGGGATATGCATAATCCTCCATATGTCCCCTAACGTGATTGGCATCTCCCCCATTGATAGAAAGAAGGAACAGGTCTCACTATGCCACCTCTCAGCCAGTGTAGTCAGATGTTCGCAATTTGTGTGAATCACAGGTAAGTGCATTATGTCGTACAAACTGGTAGCACAAATGCAATCAATATCCAGCTCAGACAACCGGTCCCACAGACGTTGAGTGGTGGGATGCCTCTCTCAGGCCTGCAATATACCTAGGTTCGCCTACAACACACAATCAAGTGACAATGTTAGCCTCTTTTCTAGCATAATCAACTAATACCTAGACTTCACCAGATACTTTTGATCAAGTATCTCAAGTCTATTGGCTTGATGATGATTGTAATGAATGACTTCATATGTTGTCATTGATAGAACATGTACACACACACACACATGTTTGTCTACCAGTGTTACTTCAAAGTTATTTGTATTATATTGCTACCGGTATTAGAATTTTTGCTTATGATGGTGTCAAACCGGTACATGGAGACAATCGGTATATACAGGAACAACTCGATACCAACTCAAAGATCCAGCGAAGATTATCAAAGAAGTAATGGAGGACAGTTGGTTTACATGTTGATATGGTTAACGCCAACCGATATTGGTGTTGCAACCGGTATTCATTGATTGTGTGATGAGTTATCACCAGTCGTGATGAGTTATCCTAACCGACAAATTTTGGCAGTAATTTGTGATGAGTTATGTTTGATTGTCTAGATAAACTGCACCTAGGAAATTGTGATATAATTTCTTAAGGCCAACATGAAATCTAAATGTCTATATAATGACATTATGATGAACTATTTTATACAAATGATGAGATATGATATGAGATGATTTGATGCGAAGTTAAGTTGTTGAAGACAGTGAAGAATATGTTGGTAATGCAGTTTTGAGTGCGCAGAAGAGGATCTATTCAAGCAAGTTGTGCTACTTCTAGATCACACCATCTGTTGTTTTCTAATCATTACAATAGTCAAATCCCCTAACTGGGTAAGCTTTAACAAGCTTCATTGTACAAATCCTCTATCCAAGGGATCCATTAGTTTGGATTCAGAAATCCTCTACCGAGGGTTACTCTTAACAGGGTACTACCTTTAACAGGGTATAGATCCTAACAGAGCTTTGGGATCTTTAATAGGATTCGCTCCTAGCGGAGCATGTTTGTAGACCTTAACTGGTCAGTTACCTATTACTGCAAATAGTTAACTTATAAGTCCCATCTCACTGTGGTTTTTCCCATTTGGGTTTTCCACGTATAAACACTTGTGTTATGGTGGATGCTTTACTTATTGTGGATGCTTTAATATCATTTTGGATTACATGCATAGTGTTTAACAAACTTGTTAAGTATATCTACTGGTCAGTATTTAAAGTAGTATTGTTTTTGGTGTCACTGATTCACCCCCCCTATCAGTGCTTTATAAGTCTATCAAAGTCTCAACGCGTAAATAGACTCACACACACCTAGACTACAACATACATTTACATCAATTTCCTAGTCTCAATAGGTACAATGAGTCTAGAAAAATGCAGCAAATAGCCTAAACAACACAAACTAACATCAACTATCACAACCCAAATCCAACTGGGCAATCAAACACAAAAGCGCTATTTTAACTTATCAAAAGCACTAAAACATTTAATACAAAAGTGCTCAAACTAAAAGTTCAAAAGTGCTAAAACAATACTACAAATGCGCTAGAGTTACGAAGTGTTAAAACTACTATACAATTGTGCTATTGCAGCACAATAGTGCTAAACAAGCGAAAAAAACACTCAAACATATTTTTAGCGCATTTGTCTATTTTTTTACTTTCCCTAGCAAAAAATGCATCAAAACGAGCTCAAATCAAAAAAATCGGAACTGGACTTACTAGGAGACCGTAGTCGATTAGCTGCTGGTACCTCCAGATCCGCTCGAATCGATGATTTGCTATCGAAATCACCATGATTTATGCTGCAGGATGCTCACAAAAGGTCTCTGGCAGAGCTCAAAATCACTATGGAGTGTAAAACTAAGGCTGAATTAACCCTTCTCGCCCAAATATACCTTACCTAACCCTAACTCTTCTTTGCCCCGCTCGTCATCGTGGACTCCGAGAACTTTCGAGGCTTACTAGTTCTCTGTATTAACCCCGTTTTCCTCCATTCTTTCACCATTTGATCCAGATTTTGCTAATCTATCATCCCCCTAATTCTTTTTATTTTTCGATACATCGCTCGATTTTTCAAAATTCTCAGCCCATCTCTCAAGGGGGCATACTACCCACTAAACTAACATTCCCTAGGGAATTTTTCATGCCTATCTGTTTTTCTTTGCAATGGCACAATAAATTGTATTGTCTCAAAGAGGGGCACATGTAGACACATAAATCTGTCCACTAAATTAAATAAATATTTAATATTTGTTTAATGCACTAATGTTCTTCTATCAATTAAATGAACATTTAATTAATTCATTGTCGACCCCATTTTACTAATTTAATTAAATAAATTTATTTAAATTAAAATTAGAAACAATAGTCCAACTATTAAATAAATCTATCAATTTATTTAATTACCCCCTTTCCTCTCATTTAAATTTATTTGAAATATCCATTTAAAGTCTCTATTTAAATAAATGCATATTTATTTAAAATATCCATCCATTGCAAGTTGCACAAATAGTTGAAATAAATGAATTTTTATTTTAATAAAAATCTTATTTATCCTCACCCACTTGCACTCTCCTACAATGCCCACTTGGTCACTAATTTTCTTCTAAACCCTTCTAGTTTAGCCTAAGCTCACTTGTAATCATTTGCACAGTCCTAATCCCAAATTAACCCGCAACCCATCATCTCACCCATTTAAGACTCTTATAGTCTTAAAGATTTCCCTTTTTCAACAAACTAACCCACATGGGTCTTGTCCCCTTGACCAAGGCCTAACCATGGGTAAACCTTTCACAAGAATTTACCCATTGGATAAAGCCTTTATCCAATAAGTCAACCACATGAGGTTATCCTCATGTCCTCTCGAGCATTTAATGATTCTTCCCTATTTTCTCAAGCCCTCTCATGATTCCACTTGTCACCATTGCATTGTTGGAAGTTGCAAACATGGATTGAGGATCATGCCTCTCTCATGCAATCCTAACCCTCCATAAACCAAATCAATCTTGACCCTTCAATTACCCATTTTGCCTATAAAAGGAAACCTCATCCTCAAGCAAAGTAGGAAGGATTGTTAAGCATTGTTATTATGATGGCATAGACAATTATACTCAGCTTTCTCATAGTAATTCTATTTGTGCATTTTCATATCAATAGTAGTTCATTTTCAACCATTCAATCCTTCATTTGGCATCCATGGTTACATGCTAAAATTGAGGGCTACAGTCAAGCAAGCGTTGGATTGGAGAGGAGAAGAACAAGGGAGTGCCATCAAGTGCACAATTGGAGCTTCTTAGGGAGCCTTTTCTCTCTTATTTATCTTGAACTATTTGCTTCTATTGTATTCTTTATTCTTCTATGCATTTGGAAAGTTCTTAAGCTCTTTTGTTTTTAGTCTTGGTTGAGACTAACATACTAACTTTTGAGCTTTGTTTTGTCTGTGTCCCCTTTCATGTGCATGATCTTCCATATAGGACGTCAATCTCAATAACCTTATCAATTATTAAATGATAAGTACCTATTTGGGGTTGATACCCTTCATCAATCTTATTTATTAAAGTTATTTGTATTGTGTTCTAAAACTCCTTCTCCCATACTTATAGGCTCTTTATTTCTTTAGTTTCATCCAAAATATCTGGAATGGTCTAGTGCTAGAGTGTTTTGGCAAAATCTAATTTTTCTTTGATGCCAAGTTCCTTACTCTCTACATACTGCAGTTCTTTAACCAAAATGTTGAAAGTCTTCCACGTTGCACCAATAATTGGTGGGGTTATTGGGAGGCTCTTAATAGCCATAAATAATTCTCTCAATACTATAGCCCGTGGCTGCCATGTATTGCTCAATGACTTCAGAATTGTAATAAATTCTTTTCACTGCTTCAAAATTTGTGAAAAGGTCAAATATGCATTGTAAACCTCATCCAGCTTATCCAAAACTGCTTTTAGTAAATACAAAATTGTGCTTGCCATAATATTCAAAGATTTTTCTTTTTCTCTCATCTCTACTTAAAAAAACATTCTCTCCTTTTATTTTAATATTTGCCTCAATGCCTTATTTTCATATTTGAGCTTCTCAACTTCGTATTGGGAGATGGAAGCAATATCATCATTAGCAAAAAATTATGTTTGCTCACTTTGAGTTTAGAGAGGAGGAGGTTGACGCTCAATCACATCTATATGAGACAAAGATGCCTCTAATTCTTTATTTTCTATCTCTCTCCTCAATCTGGCATTTTCCATGTATAGTTCATTGAAGGATGCATTTAAGGCAACATGACTTCTTTTCAATGCCTTGTGCCTTTTCTCTTCTTCTTCAACTACAACTTTGGCAAAAAGACCTAAATGAGCTACAACTCTAGCTGCCTCTAGAGAAGAGGTGTCTTTTAAGGTCCTTACCATTGCACCTTCCACCTACTCTTGTACACCTATCAACAATCTAGAATTATTAATCCTTGAAGCCTTGTACCACTAGGTTTTTGCCTTGATGCTTGGATTGAACCTTGACCCTTTGATGCCCTTAGCTGTGTTGGAACCATTTACAAATGCAGGGTCTTCCTACTTTATTACTTGGTCAATAATAAAAAAAAAATTAGGCCTTAATCTGGGACCAATAGTGTATCGCTCTCCTTGACCAGTCTTCTAACCTCATCAGGATTAACATCAATGCTCTTTGGGTTAAAATTTTCCGCCTCTTCCAAATACAAATATTTCAATTTTGTTTGAAGCCAAAAAGATTTTAAATTCACGAATCTTAATAAAATCATCATCTAAAATGAATTGTATAGAAGTAATCATTCTTTCATCATCCACCTCCTCAAGTGGGATCGTGTTTGGCATGATAGCCTATCGGTATTCATGGGCTCTTTTGCATGTTCTTCATTATGGAACATGTCATGTGGAGGAGAGAGGGAGGGCTGGTCCATTTCTTCTTCATCCTCCTAAATTTCCATAATTTCAACTTGTTTTTCCCTAGTCCTTTCAAGGGGTTGGTCTACTTGAGGAACAACTTGAATATCTTGTTGCTTCTGGCTTATTATTTGTTCTCCTTTACCTACAATCACCATGGCATTTGGTGGTTGGTTCGAGGGCCTCTCCTCTGTTGATGCCAAATGTTTCCCTTGGCATGTAGTGTATAACTATTTAAAATTTTGTGCAACTTTAGTTGCATCCTCAATGCTTCGTTTTTCACATTCGAACAAAAACCAATAAATTCATGATCTCTCTACCTCTTTTCCCTTTCAAATTTCTCCAAAATATTCCATTTTCTCTTGTTGTTTAAGGCTTGCTTAGGGATGCAATTCCTTTTCAGGTCTTCAAATTTAAAAGGCTCATGCTGAACCTCTTTTCTTCTCATTTTATTCACCCTCAAGTGGGTCATATATCCTTTTGGATCATAATCTCTTACATTCCCACTTTGCAGGCGGTAGTTCTCCCTAATGAATTCCTAGACTTTCTCCAAAGACTCACATCCTACAACAAAAATCATTATATTGAATATATCTCAGGAGATGAGTTCCCTTTCATTTTGGCTCTACTCATTTCTTCTCCATCCACATTAATTGCCATATAAATTTCATAAAAGCCAGGCTTGGAGGAACAATAACTAATAGCTAATGTGGAGCTTGGGGACACCCATATATTCTAATCATTGAATAATCAACAAAAAAGAAGTCATTGAACTTATGGGAGAAGGCATTTTCTAGTAATTGCCCTTCTGTTGGCCTTTTATCTTTGGCTCGCAAGGCCCTCTAAATTATTTCTCATATCCTTTGACATTGTAGGTCCCACTATCTCAATTTTTTAATGAAAAAATGATAATAAAAGACAACATAATTTGACCTTCGAGATCCTTTATCCCAAATCCGAGTGCAACTTTGCACTAGCCACCTCTCACCTTTAAAATCAGAGATGACAATATTGAGGCTTGAGCTCCATGTTGTTCTATTTTGGAAAAGAGTTAGCTGACACAAGAGGGAATAATGCTTAAAAATCAATGCAAATTGGTTACCCTTCACCTTCATCAATCCTTCATTTAATTAGTCTTGAAAATAAGTAGCAAAATCATATAACTCGTTGATTAAGAATGTTGGATTCTCATTTCCATAAACATGAAACTCACAAGCATCTTTGTCTTTTGTGCATCAACTCCCAAAATTTGGCACAATGCATAATAAGTTGTAACAAAATAGCACTCAAAGGTAATTAGATCAAAAGGCTCTTCCTCTAATTGTAACACATAATTTCTCGTCCCTTGGTACATCTTCTTCCTCTACCTAGGGGCTTCATCCCTCTTGAGAATCAACTTGTATTTGTGGTATTCATCTTCAAATTTGGACAAGTTGATTTCCTTCAATGCTTCTATATTTAGGTAAAAACAAGATACTATAGCCTCTTTTCTGATGTTCAACTTAATATTTCCTTCTATAGTCCTAGTGGTCATGGAATTAGGATGATATCTTCTTGCCAAAACTCTAATCAATTCAAGTTCCACAAAAACATTTAGCACTACTTGTTTACCAAGGTCTAGAGTCCAAGGGTTGGATACAAGTATGTCCTTGTTCTTGTTACCATAAAAGAACCAAAAAATGTCACATCCCCTCTTGTCAGTTGTAGAATGTCCACATTTGTTGCATTTATCATTAAGATGCTCTTCAATGAGTCTTGCATGGTTGAAACCCTAAAAATCTCGAGCATGTCCTAATGTAAACCCCTAACTTCTTTCTTCTTCCTTTCAATTTTTGCCAACTACTCTAAAACTTGTGGGATATGGGTTTTGGGCAAGTTGTGGGGTTTCTGTAGATTTTGGGGTAGCTACCTTCTTTCTCTTTGGTTTTGAGATTTCACCCTTTTAAGGATTCTTCTTTGTAGTTGGCTCAATTGTAGTGTTCCGATTTTCGCTACTTTATAAACTCAATAACCCTACCGACCAATTGACTTCAAATTCCATGAACCAAATTTATGAAGCAATAGTGGTGACTATGTTACTTTCTCTCAAAAGCTCTACCAGGTGATTTGATTGCTACAAATTCACACTCCTCCCTTGAAAACCTTGTTCGCTCGATATCTTAGTTGTAATGCGAGAAAATGAATTATGAAATTAAGATTTTAAACTCCACAACTTGCTACAAATTCACACTCCTCCCTTGAAAACCTTGTTCGCTCGATAGCTTAGTCGTAATGTGAGAAAATGAATTGGGAAATTAAGATTTTAAACTCCACAACTTGCTACAAATTCACACTCCTCCCTTGAAAACCTTGTTCGCTCGATATCTTAATCGTAATGTGAGAAAATGAATTATGAAATTAAGATTTTAAACTCCACAACTAGTGCTGAGTCTCATCATCATTAATTCGCATCATGCGGATGTTTTAAGTTGGTGGCCTCAAAATTTGAACTCAACCCTTGATCTTGCAACGGACAACTGAGATGAACCCTTGACTTCCTCTGACTCGTTGATGTCCCTTGCCACCTTTTCCTTCTTTATTTCAACGCTGCCGGGTAGAGGGAAACATTTATTCCTTTCTTTGTTCACCACGCTAGCCCGCAAGGCTCATATTCTTGTTTGCTTCATCTACAAGGTAGAGGGGAAGAATTTGCCTTTGTTTATACAACCCCTCTATCCGTTGTTGCCTTTTATTCGTTAGTTTTGATCCCATGGGGTGGAGGAATAATGTTTCCTTCGACCTTAGCTTTCCTTTTATCCCTCGCCATTACCTGCCTTTGATTTTTCTCTCACAGAACAAAGGGATAACCTTTTCAACAATAGGTTTTCCCCTTCATCTTGTGGTGCTTCCTCAACCTTGCATTCAACCATGCGGGGTGCAGGGATGACAAATTTGGTAACACAAAATGCTTACCCCACCTCCCTACGATGCTTTCCTAGCTTTGATCTTGACCGTGCGGGGAGGAGGGGGGACAATCTTCACAATACAAAATTTTTTCCTTGCTACCCCGCACTGCTTTCTTTGTTGCTATGATACCCCGCTAGGACACGAGATAGGAGGAAATGTAACCACAAGATGCTTCCCCTCATCCCCATGACATGACTTATGTCGTTATGACATCCTCATAGGGTAGAAGGACAATTGAGAATTGTAACCGCCAAGTGTTCTCCTCCACCCAGTGATGTATGCAGGGTCTTTAAAAGGACTGCACGGGGCTGAGGGGGAATGGAAACTTAAGTGATGTAATTAAGCATGTGAAGATTCGAAGAAAGACTTAAGGGCCTGGGAGACCATGAATGACTTGGCCGCTAGGGAATTTGGGCCTAGGTTAAGACTTCAGGCATTCAAAAAATATGCAACCAGTAGAAAATGTTACTTCTAACTCATGGGGCCAATCAACAAATGATTTCAAAGGCTCAAAGAAACTTAACACGCCAATGACCGGAACCACCAGTCAACATAAAATTAGAAGGAAAGAGAAGTACGCTTAGGGTGAAAAACACTTGTCTTAACACTTAGGCAAAAAAAATTCAAAACGCTAATGCATATACAAGAGGACCTAGAGCATTTTAAGGGCACAACTAAAAAAATTTCAGTCCTAACAATTTCCATTCCCAAGAACTATTACGGAGATGTTTCAAGGATGGAGCGTACATCATAAAAATTCCAATTTTTTTAATATTTGGCAAATTTGTTTGTCTACAATAATTTGGAAAATTTGGAAAGAAAGGAAAAAATAGATTTTTTCCTTTGAAAGAAGAAGCTTTATCACAAATTCAGAATCACACTAAGAATTATATCTCAGAGTTAGTTAGTTCAGCAACATTAATGATGAATCCCAGTAAGCACCCCTACGAACTAGCAGATAGTCATAGTCAAACAAATTGGTTGTCAATCAAATATAGGCTTATTAATGTGCCTCAATGGGTTGAACCATTTGACAAAGTGGATGTAAAAATTTCATGGAGGAAACCAGATGAGGGATGGGTCAAAATAAATTTTGACGAAGCTTCAAAAGGCAACCCAAGGCCGTTGGGAGCAGGATGTGTCACTTGAGACTGGTATGATAACATTCTCGCATGGAGCACATAAAGGCTCAAATAGGGGACAAATAATGAGGATAAAGAAAAAGCTACCTTGTTCGCAGTAAATTTGGCGAGCATACTTTCAGTGAATAACATATGTAGTGTAAAATTTGTGTCAATCCATTAATAAACAATTACACAACATTCAATGAACCATTACATAAAATAGTAAAAACAAATAAACAAATTATCACTCCATCAAATCGCCTAATTTCTCTCTATTCTTGAGGACCTCGCGTGTTTAGATGATGGCTCTCAAATGCATGATCACAAGAAGACAACTCAAGAAACGAGAATAAGATGATTCAATGCTAAGATCTATATGATGAGCAATGCAATTCTAAACTATGATGAAAAATGCAATGAAATACATTATACTAGATGCAATGATACTATGATAAGCTAATTATGCTGCTAGAGATGATTACAAGATTGTTGATAATGCTAAAAATGTTAAGTGGATGCTAAGGGGGGGTCTCATGGCTGAAAGGAAGGTTATTTATAGATTTTTCAAGGCCAAGCCTAAGGTGGCACAAATCAATGATCAGGATTCGATCTAGAGATATCGATGGTTGAAAGTGAAGAAGTCAGATAGGAGGTTGAAGGAGAGGACACTTGTCACCTCTAGAGGGGCAAGTGTCAAGGAATTTCCACCAAGTGGCAAGGAAATGGAGGACATGTGGCAAAGATGCCATGGGTCCTCAAGGGAGGATGGACAACCCACAAGAGTTTAGGATGAGGAGGTTAGAGAGGATAGGGTTGGTTGACCCATGGTTAGGTTAGGGGGTTGGTTAGTAGAAGGTTAGGTTAGGAGGTGATTAAAGGTACACATGTATCCAAATTTGAATTAAAAATTCAAATTTAATGGTGGAGAATAATTAAATTAATTAAATTCATTTATTTAATTTGGATAATAGAATAAATGGATTAAGGTGCGATGAATTGAGAATAATGAACTCTATAAACAAATTATTAAATTCATTTATATAGTAGAGGAATAAAATGCTTTAATTAATTAAATAACTTCGTATTTAATTAATTTATCTCCAAACCAAATTTTAGTGTATACAACATCCATTTGGAAGGCGTATCACATACAATCGCCAATATGTAAATCGAAGGAGAGATGCAAATATGAAAATTAAATAAGATTATTAAAGTCATTAAAGAAAAAATTTCAAAATATCTCACATTAGTCAAACAAGGAATGAGGAAGTAGAACCTTTGTCCAAGTGGGCAATAGGATTAATGCTAGGAGAACAAGATATGGGACGACCTTAGAGAGGTCCCTCTTGAAGATGGTAGCGTACAATCTATAGGGGAGTTTATGTGAATTGTAAGGGCTTTGATAGCACTACACTTCCCGAGTTGCTTGTAGCACATGAAATTATTACAAAGAAACCGGTTGGCATTATTGTCATTTCAGTGAAGGAGGATAGAATTGTCTCACAAGGCAGTGAGAAATGCAAAGACATTGAGGCTAATTTCTCGTTGCACACCACAAAGCAAATGATTCTGTTGTAGGGTCAGATTTCAGATGAGAGGCTACAGAATGTCTTCAAAATAGAAGACCGCATGTTCTTGTAGATGGTGAAGATGATGCTAGGCGAGGAGTTTTTGAAGGCAAAATATAAGTACCACTCAAAATTTGATATATCATCTCTCTTTTTTGGCATGGTGCCTTGAATTAGGAAATGAAGATGTACATTGGTTGATGAATCAATGTGTAAGGAATGAATGGTGTTGGAGAGTTAAGGCCTTTGTAGTAATAGCTAGACCTAGCAAGGGCTTCGTTGCTCCAGGAGGTGATTGACTTTACGTGGTTGAGTACATTCCTGCACTACATCCTTTCCTCATATGGAGTGCAAATTATGTCAAGGAGAACCAAAGGGTAGAGGCCCAAATTGGGTAGAATAATATAAAAGATTATGTTCCAGAGACAAAAGCCAAGGAGAAGGAAGGAGGCAGTGCGAGAAGGCAGGCGATAAGGAAATGCCTTAAGTTCAAGTAACAAGACTACTAGGACGAGCAAAAGTGTGAGAAGAAGAAAAATCTGGATAAACAGCTGATCAATTGAGATTGAAAATATAACATTTTTTTGCTATAGTGATATAAATAGAAATATTTATCAATTAAAAAAGAAGAAAATTATTTTATTGATTTATTTCTGAAGAGATTACAAATTTATAGTTGCTGAATACTCAAAGATGTTTCCATAAAAGAGCTTACAACACATTAAAATAATTGACAACAAATTGGAAACTAATCAAGAGCTATTGATAGCTTACTGAAATTGTTCAACAACAAACTATATTTAGTTTAAATTTCGAAAATAAAATGTAACTACTTATTTTATTGATTTATTCATCAAGAGATTACAAATTTATAGTTGCTGAATATTCAAAGAACTTTATGTAAAAGAGCTAACTCATTTGACAACACATTAAAATAATTGATGACAAACTGAAAAATAACTAAGAGTTATTGAGGATATTTTTCTAAGATGCTAGCTAAAATTCTGAATCTCAAAAGTAATGCAAACTATATACTATTAAAATAAAGTTAGAAAAAAAATCAATAAATCTCTCCAAATTGTTGTATTTAAAAATGCAATGTATTGTGATTTCACATGTGCATGTCAAATTTAATAACAAAGGGAACGTGTCAAGTTTACTATCTAAATTAAAACAATTTATTGGATAATTCAAATTTATATCTTTAGAAACCCCTAGTGACCCATTTACAATATTTTCAAAATTTAAACTAAATATAGTGAGATATAAAGCACGGGCCTCCCTTAATATAGATAGTATCATAAATGTTTTGGTATTTAAGTATATGAATAGAATTGACTAATCCGTATGTGCAAACTTCACCGCCCCATCATAAATCTGGGATACATAGTGATGTCTTATATCGCTTAAAGAAACTCTGCAAGAGCACACTGGACACTGTAATCATGTATATAAAAGTTTAAGTACATTTAAACAGGGATGCAATATGTAATTGAATCAAAAAAAAAATTAAGAAAATAAATTAAGAATCAAATTTCACTTAAAGTGGAGGAACCATGAATTCCATCTCTTGAAATCCATTGTGTTATGCATGATTTACCAAAGAAATGGCCATAGGAAAGAAAACTGGAATTCCACAATTAAAAATGTTAGAATTCTTTTTGATAAGTTGTTGAGAATAAAAGAAGTATTCTTGTACACAAAATTAAGCGTGAGAGGAAATGGTTTCCCTTTACAATTCTTAAATTAGAATATTTAATAAAATAATTCTATATGTTATCTTATAAAATATTATGTCTATAAATTTTTATAAGAGTTAGAAAGTATTCTTGGATGTTAATAAAATTAAATGGAGCTTAAAAAAATACATATTTAAAAATTGGGTCATCAAAATGAGTAAAAGTTGTAAAAACTAAATAGCAAGCACCACATTTAAGAGGGGAAAGCCACTTCTTAATTAATTATTTTTTGGCAACTACTCTATCCAACTAATACAATTAACATTAATTTAATATATTAATATATAGGTACAACTTGAGTTGGCCTAGTGGTGGAGAATTTATGCTCTTGAAATAGAGGTCACAAGTTCAAATCCCACAAAGGAGGTAGAGTATGTACACTTTATTAGCAATGGCCCATTACCTATCAAAAAAAAATATATAGAGAAAAAAATTGGGGATGACCCCACAGTGTGACGGTAAGTCACAATCCCTATTGATAGGGCAGTCATGAGTTCAATACTCATGCCTTTCATCTCGTAGGAGCCCTTGACAAGGCTCACGTTGGAAGTAAGGAGGGTAGCAACATTGGTTGCTATGGTGGAGGATGTCATGAGCAATCTAACCATGGTTGGCTAATGGCATGAAAGGAGTTGTTGGCAGAGGTAGTGTACGATGGACAAGAGTTATGAGGAGAAGGCACTGCTACCATTGAGAGATAAGGAGATACTTGTGCGCAAGTGATGGAGAGATAAGGTAATACCTGCACGTGGTGATCGAGAGATATGTTTTCACTTGCACGAGATAGAGGAGATATAAGGGTGAGCTGGCATGTGCATGCAACGGAGTGATAATGCACGTAATGACAAAAAAAATCTTTGAGGATGAGTTCCCTAAAAAATGTGGCCTCACTAGTTCATAGCTCAAGTCAAAAGCATTAAAGGCTTTGGCCCCTTACCGATAAATATATAATTTTTTTTTTTTTTTAATCATAATAATATATTGGAAATTCTTGATATAAAAAGAGGAAAGAAAATTATTGATATAAAAAGAGGGAAGAAAGCAATGAACATGGAGCATCTTACTTTAGTATTTATAAAATTAGTCATTTATTTTTTGGTATTGATTAATTTGGATATTTCTCTTTATCTATTATATGATTAAATCTTTTGATCCACATTTTTCTATAAATATACTTGTCAATCTTTTATATTTAGTGTTTTGTGCCACTTTCTAATGCAATAAGAAGATCCATTTCCTTCTTAGCTATGTGTGGAGGCGGGAAAAGCGAGATCGGGTGACTAGGTCCTAATCCCACTTTTGCCAACACATTGGGAATACGAAAGAGCCTAGGGAGATAGATCACTTTGGCTACTTCTTATGAGAAAGAGAGATCCAAGGATTTTCTCTTAGGTTTTCTATTCCTCTTGTTGCAAATGATGAGAAAAACTAGGGTTTGAATGATCAACTAGATTAGGAGATAAAGAATGAAGCATAAATGAACTTGGAATTGCACAAACTTTCAGATATGAAATTGAGATACTGAAAGCATGAAAAGGGGGGGATTTTGGATGTGCACCTAATGCTACAAACTGAGCCAAATTGACTAGGACCAAGGTGCCATGCCACTGTCCTTGAGAATCTGACAAAGAGCTGCAACTGAAAGGCTAAAATCTGAAGGTCCTGAGGCTGCAACCTATCAAAATTCACCTGAAAGAGGAGGGACCATGGTGCCACATCACTATCCTAGGTAGGACCAAGGCACCACGCCCCTTTCCTTGATAGCTTTCTACACTTCTGAGACTTCTGGGTGGTGTTGATGCCTTTTCTTGATCCAAAACTGCTTCTGGGTACCTGTTCTTGCACTTGCAACTGAAAAGGGAAGGTTTGGGTGGTTATATAGGATTTTGCCTTAGTCAAACCCCTATTTTGGTGATTTCCACCTCCACAAATAGTTGATAATATACTGAAAATGTGTGTGCTAGAACCCTGTGTGTATGCAAGATCCTAAAGTGAATGCAAACAAACGAGAGCAACCCTAAAGAGTAAACCTTAAATGCTTATAATTGACAAAGTAAATTATCTAAATCAATGATGCAAAGTGATCTAAAGCATGAATTTAAATATTCAATTTGATGTAAATAAGCTCATACAAAGACATGAAAATAACATGAAATCATACCAATCCCCAAGGGAGAGATATTGCCACTAGATATCTTATTACTCTTCAATGTCTCCAAGGCTCCTAATTGATGATGAATGTTTGACAAATGCTTGATTAATGTTGTTTAATGTTGTTGAAGGCTCCACATAGGCTTCTCTTTCACTACATAGAAGGTTCCTTGTTCTTTCTCCAATAGCTTTTTCCTCGATTCGATTCGATAGATCTTATTTTTCTTCAAATGAAGAGAGCTATGTATGAAATGCTAGATCTTAATTTGGACTTGATTCCACCTTTAGGACGACCTAGGAATTGAATTTCCCGCCAATCTTTTGGGGTTAAACATTGTAATATCATAGAATTGTGCTCCCAAAATTTCGGGAAAAAAGTCGAGGACCATGTGCACCCTCGCCACGGTCCGACCAACTTTTCACCAAATTTTTAGGGTCGTTATATATGATGATATTAGAGAGAATCCCAAATTTATAGCTTATTTCAAGGTGTTTTGATATGTGAAATCGGGCCTTAAAGGTCGAAATAGGACATAATTAGGGCTTATGATTAAATGATTTATTGGAGGAATAAAATAAAAAGGAGCACACTTAGGGTAAAGAGCCCAATTTTACAATGCATGAAGTGATGAAATATGGCTTTAGATTTAATTTAATTAATTAATTAAATTCTTAAAGGGAAATTAGAAATGCAAGATGCAAGACACACTAAGGCAGGTGCTAACCTAAGTGTGAAATTGTACCACCCTAGCAATGGTGTACAATTTATGACACTACATTTATCCCCCACTTTAGCGGTCATATGGCACTACATGCATATGCAAGCTAAAGTACATAAAAGTAAACATTCATGAAAAAGTATATATCCACAAGTTGTTGGATGAAGCCCTGAGTGGTATCTGTAGTACACAATTAGGATCTGCACCCTACAAAACCACATGCTAGATAAAATCACAAAGTCACCTAAATTCTTACTAAGGAAGGTGATGAAAATTGGAGGGTAGCTATATGCCCCCTATTTCGGCTTGCTAATTTTAGTGAGTTGAAACAGGGTATCATGTTTACCACATCGAATTGTGAAAGAAGATTGATGACAAATGCTCACAAAAAGATTTGATACAAGATAAAAAATTAATGGAGAATCATTTGGTAAGAAAGAGAACTAAGACTCACTTCCAACACAACAAAGAGTGTGAGGATTTGAGATTTCTCTAGTACAAGATGAAAGATTTAAATGGAAACAAATGTAAAGAGAAGGAAGAAAAGATAGAAAGCATGAATACACACTTTGGTGATCCATTGAGAAGAGAAAATGAACCATGGACATGTCGCCCCTAAAAATAGGTGATCCATGGAGAGGACATGGAAAACTAGCCCCCCAGAGTTTGTTTGGGTGATCCATGAAAGGGAGGAGAGTGAGAACACCATTAGTTCAACTCAACCTTGTGCATGTGTGTGCAAGTATAACAATGATACCTACCTTCAACACCAAGAAGACATCAATCATGCAACAATGTCATAAATCCAAGCAAGAGAGGGAATACTCTTCAAGCAAGGATAAGATAGCTGAAAAGAGATATCTTGCTATATAAGTGTAAAGGAGATCCTTGGAGGAGAAGAGATATTTGTTCAAAAGACATCTACCTTCAAGATGAGTTGTCTTAGACAAATATAAAATCTTCTAGAATGAATGAATGCAAGAGATTTGAAAAGAGCAGAGGATTGAGATGACATGAAAGAGAGATTATTTATAACAAGTCTCTTCTAAAAGAAGGCAAGAGATCCTCATCAGGGATATGCATGTGCACAAAATAGAAGGGTTTATTATAAAAGATACTACTCAATGAAGAAAATAAATTGATGAATGATCAAAGACTTCCAACACCAAGGAGGAGGTCCCAATTAAGGATATGTACTTAAGATCCCCATTAGGGGTGCTTGTTCCAAAATGAGAGAAGGAATTCAAATATGAATACACCTCTACAATCAATAAGAAATCCTTATAGAAGACACTACTTCACAAAGGGGAAATTTCAATCTTAAGAAGGAGAGATGTTTGAAATCACTCTTGCCCCCCATATATATAGGGAGAAGAGATGAGATAGAAATAGGCTATTATGTTGCTTCCAAAAGTATGATTGCACATGAAATTGTACCATCATGAATGACAATGAGCCCCCAGTAAGTGAGCTATCAATGTCACCTAATGATGAGCAACATAATAGCCATTAATGTTATTTAAAGACATGATAGATTGAATGAGGTATTTTAATATGACATGTTAAATGCTCTACTATAAGTGAGATTAAAAATATGTATAAAATAATGAATGTTAAAAAGTCTTTAGAAAGAGAGAAGTTTATAGGAGAGTAATGGGCCACTAAGTCATACTTTTCTTGCACACAAGAAATCTTGGAAAAGGGATAAGTGTAATTCATCAGAGCCTTATTCCTAGAAGAAGGGTTTTTAGAATGAGTAGACGATAAAATCTCATAAGCGGGATCAAAAATCTCTTGAGGAGATTCATAAAGATATTTGTTCATCACCATGATTTCCTAATGAGGTGGATGAGTGTTGGAAGAAGTAAATGATGATTTAATTGAAGTGAGGTCATCATCACTACTAAATATATCATTCACATTGAGAGATGGTCTTTTAGATTCTTTGGTGGGATTAGAAGGATTATATCCAAATCCAAATGAAGCTTCATGTGTATTATGTTCTAAAGGAACTTTAATTCCTTGTTCATTTGTGCCACAACCATTGCCATCATAGCCACTCTTAGCTAAAATGTGAAAACTAGGACCATAAAGGATACCAAATGAGAAAGAGATGGTGATGCCCCATAGGTCTCAGTGCTATATGAATTAGAGGAAGGATTTGAGGAATTATTTAAATTAGAAGCAACCACAAAGTTGTTACTTAGTTTCTTAGACAAGGTGGGTTTCTCTTTAGGTTCTTCTTTATATTTCTCCTTCTCAGTCTTAGATCCTTTCCAAGATACTCTATACTCTCCTATAAAAGTAGGAGTAAAGTCTAGAGATCCCCAATCATCATCTGAGAGCACTCCTTCAAGATAAAAGATATCCTTGGGAGGGGATTCCGATTGAGTAGAAGAATTAGGAGTACTTGAAGGAACAACATCATTAAAGGAAATAGATGTATTTGAAGAAGTAGAGGGATTAGGAGAAGAATAGGAAGTAGTTGAACAAGAAGATCCAGATTTTAATGGTTCTTGAGGTTTGGTATCAACGAATAAGGTGTAGGTCATATCAAGATATAAATGAACTTGATTTACCTATGCAAAGTTGAGGGTACAACTTGCATGCTATGAATCCAAGGTCTTCCTAATAGAAGGTTATATGTCAAATTACCAGGCATAACATGAATAGGTGTAGGTGAAATAATAGGACCTACCCTAATAGGCAAGGTTATGACACCTAAACATTGTTTAGCAACATTATCAAATCCTCGAATAGAAAGAGAAGAAGTTTCGATGAGAGAATGATCCACTTTAATCTTATCCAATAAGTCTACACCACAAACATTAAGGCCAGATCCATTGTCCACAAGGGTTCATTTTATAGCACTATCATGGATAATAACCACATTCATAAGAGGATCTTATTGATTTTGAATTTCACGAGAAGGTAACTCATCTTGTGTGAATACAATTTGAGCTTTAGGTTTATTCGTAGGATCAATCAAAGTAGTCATGTTATTAGGTGTCACTGCAGGTGGGACACCTAAGTTTTTCAAAGCGTCTTGTAACATCCCATGATAAGTAGGTGAAGTTTGAACCAAATCCCAAAAAGAAATCTTGACAGAAGTAGATTTAAGTTGTTCAATGAGATCATACTCCTTACTAAGGGTTGATGTATGAGGTGCTTGTGGAAGAATAGGTTGAGAGGGAGGAAGTGAAGTTGGGATAACTTAAGGAGGACTAGGTATCCTATTGTTTCTTGTGTTGTAGGTATGAGCAATTGTTTTATAACTCTCTCCAGTAGTTTTCTTAGCATACTCATAAGGGCTCTTAGTAGGATAACCTCCTTACACAGTAATAATAGGTTTCTTAGGAGTGCAAAAAGAATCATTAGCACTACCACCTTGAGCCACTAAGATAGGCTTACGTGGGATATTTTGAGAAGGATAAGTACCTTGAACTGTGAAGAGGGGTTTATTAGGTGTTTCATTCACATGTATCAAATTGATTGAAGATGGTTTAGGAATATCAAACGTGTCCTTATGGATTTTAGAAGAAGAATGAACAAGATTTTTGGGAGAAGTGTTGATAGTCTCTTCTTGCACTAAAATGTTATCATGGATAAGACCAATTTTAGGAGGGAGACTAGGGGTAGGCATTGATGTTTTAGAAGAAAGAGTATTACTAGGAAACATCATATCATCCTCTATCATCAAAAGATCTACATGGGGAATAGACTCTCTAGGAGAAGGATCAACATTACTTTCTAAAGTCTCACCTTTGAGAGGGAGATCTTTGAAAAAGATATTAACCATCTTGTCTTGAACTAGGGTATCCTTATGAGTAGAACCAAGTTGAGGAGAGGGAGATGCTTTATTTTTAGAGAGATAATGATTGAGATTCAAGGAATGTGATATGATATCAAGAGAGTTATCAATCATGATTTTATCCCCTTTGGCTAGGGTTCTCTCATGGGTGAGAGAATAATCAACACCTTCTTCTAATGGTTCATCCCAAATAGTGAGGTAATTTGGAAAAGTATTAGAAATATCTTGCACAAAGATGTCCTTATTGCTATTGCCAATTTTGGGAGAAGGGATAGCATTTTTCATTAATTCTTCATCATTAGGAAGGAGAGAATCACTACATGTATTTAAATCATCCTCTTTCCTCAAAATATCCTCCATAGGATCTTTAGGGGAGAGAGTATTAAGGAAATTTATTATGATTTCATCTTCTTTCTCTAAGGCATCTTTAGGGGTAAGGCAAACTTTAGGAGAAAGGAAAGCATTTCTCATTAATGCATTATCTCTAGTGGGAATTTTTTTGGAATCAAAAGAGGAAATGCCATCACTAGGAAAAGTAGGGACAATACCATCTTCTATCACAAACTTAACCTCATGAGGGGAGTGTTCTTTATGAGGGAGATGAACATCTTTCTCCAAATATTCATGCTTAGGAAGGAGATCTTTGGAAGAAGTGCTCATAACCTCTTGTTGTACTAGCATGCCCCCATTGGTAAGACCAAATTTAGTAGAAGATAAGTCAATGTCCATAAATACCTTTTCGCTTAGAGAGGAATCATGTAAGTAAGGTAAGATAACATTTAAGAAAAGTGTTTATGATATCATCCTCTTCCTGTAAGATAGCTAGATGAAAAGGGCACATTTTAGGAGAATTATCAAGATCACTCTTCAAATATTCATCTTTACTACATGAGAGAGTTTTAAAGGGATTGGTAACAATTGTTTTAGGCACTAAAATGTTGTCATAAATAAGAGGTGGTTCTCTAAGAGATGGAAAAATTGGAACAAGGGAAGCTAACCCATTATCACATTTACGAAATGAATACATCATGACAAAAAAAAATTCTCATTCAAATCATAACATATGCAAAATAGAAGGAAATGTTCAATTTTAACCAATGAAAGCACTCTAAATGTTGACTTAGAAAATGAAATTTATAAGTGAAATAAGTTCCAAAATCAAATCTGCAATTAATGATCCACATTAAGCTATCCACAAGCTCAATTTTGAATTGAAAAATTAGTGTTTTAACAAAATTAACCTCTAAATTTTTTGAAATTTGCAAGAAATTGAAACTTATAAATGTAAATTTGAAATAGAAAAAAAAATACTTAGATATGAGTGTATACGGTGAAAATGGATAACAATAATAATGATATTGAAAGACTAAATGAATTCAACCACAAAACCCTAGCCTAACAACAACAAAGATCCACCATAACATATGAAGATTACCTAAGACAATGCAAACCAAATGAAATCAGAAAGATTATACCATGACATGTCCAATAGGGTTTGGATCTCCATTCTTCCTATCTCCATTGATCTTGCTTGATATATTTGCTCTCAGATTTTATGTGCACAAGAGCTCAACAAAGAACAGAATGTGGTTGCAAGTAGGATCGCCTATGTTCAAAAGCGTAGTGTAGTCAAGTGCATAAATTGATTAGGGTTTGATAATGAAGAAAGCATCTCCTTATATAGAAGACACAATATGAAATGAAGGGATAAGATTGAGAGGTGTAAAAGGAGGTCGGCTATGATTAAAGGGTAGGTAAAAGAAATAATAAAATAATGAAAGGGGTAGGTAGTGTATGAATTAAGAGATGAATGACATGTGTCATGAGTAGAAAAGGCTAATGAATTAATTAAATAAATAAAGATTTATTTAATTAATAGAAGAAGTGGGATCAATTAAATAAATAAGATATTTATTTAATTTAAGAAAAGGATAATTTAAATAAATAAATGTATTTATTTAAATGAGAAATAAGGTTAGAAGAGGATAAATGAATTAATTAAATAAATAAATATTTATTTAATTAATAGAAGAATTAAGCTCAGATAATTAAATAAATAAAATATTTATTTAATTAGACTGGACAATTTTGGGTGTCTACATTTTGCCCCTCTTTGAGACAATGCGGCTTGTCGCGTTGTTTCAAAGAAGATAAGATGAACCGATACAAAGTTGCCCCAAGATGGGAATGATATGCCCCCTCGAGAGATTGGATGAAAATGTGTGGAAAGATCACAGAAAATCTCTCGATAAGAAAGAAAGGGATAGAATGGACTGACCGGATAAAGTGACAGAGTCACGGGATAATGAAGACTGACTCGGGAGACGAGGGCTAGGGCTAGGGTAGTCTATAAGATAGACCACGAGGGAAAATAAATCCTCATTGTCATCCACACATCTATGAGAGTAGAGTGCAGAGCGAAAATAGAGCAGCAGTAGTCAGCAGCAATGGCTTTTGTTCATAGATTCGATCACGTTCGCCGATTCCAGAGGCAGGAGAGCCGGTAAGTACCACAAAACCTCCTCGTACTTTGTTGCATTTATTGTTGTCATTAATGCATGCTAGATAGGGTAATAAATGCACTCTAGGTTAGGGTCCAAAAAATGTCAAAAACGTCCAGGTGCGTCTGTGTTGGTGCCAGGCGCGTCTGTGCTCGCTAGGCGCGTCTGTGTTTGTGCCAGGCGCGTCTGTGCAAAATGCGGCCGCGTCTGTGTTGTGTAGGCGCGTCTATGCTAGGCAGGCACGTTTGTGTCATCTAGGCGCGTCTATGTAGAGCATAGGCACGTCTGTGTGCTTCAGGCGCATCTGTGTCAAACAAGCACGTTTATGCAGTCTCCAAGTGCGTTTATGTCAGGAAAGCGCGTTTGTGTCAAAAAAAATATGAGTTTGTGTCTTCTAGGTCAAATCGACAGTTCTGTGATGAACATACACTGTCGATTGGATAAGCTGCTGAGAGGATACACTCAAGCAGGTCCTTTAAGGAAGACTAGGATTGCAAATAGGGCTAGGATTGACAATTCTATGATAGAACATATGTTGCCAATTAGGAAACTACTCAAGAGGATTCACTCAAGCAGAGGCCCTAGGATAGGATAGATCTAGGCACTTTGTGATGAACAGTGAGTACCAAGATATAGTACTTTGTGATGAACAAGGAGTACTTAAATATGAGCAGCACTTTGTGATGAACAGTGAGTGCAAATGTGAGCAACACTTTGTGATGAATAGGGAGTGCCAAACACGTAGTACTTTGTGATGAACAAGGAGTACCACTAGGATAGAAGCAACACTTTGTGATGAACAGGGAGTGTCACTAGGATAGAAGCAACACTTTGTGATGAACAGGGAGTGTCACTAGGATAGAATACCATATGCACTTAGATAAAAAGTAGGATTTTGTAATGAATAGTGAATGCCACTATGACTGACATGATTGATTTGCTTGACTGCAGGAGTATTTGCCTATGTTGGAGTCATGGGAGAGATTCCTGTCGACGTAGAGATTGCGACCTGAGCTGACCTTCGAGGACCGAGCGGTTATTAAGGCTATGGGTCTGAGACATATTCTGTATGTGCCTGAGTTTCGGGCAAACATGAGATTGCTGACTGCACTGGCGGAGAGGTGGCACTCCGAGACTTGCACATTTCATTTGCCTATGGGTGAGATGACAGTCACCCTGGAGGATGTATACAGGATTCTACGGATATCAATCGATGGGGAGCTGATTCCCTACGATCGAGATGGAGACAAGGAGGCCCTGAGATGAGTGTTCCAGGACCCAAGACTGGAGATGAGGGCAGAGCATGTGGCTTGGGACACCATGACAGCTATAGGATTAGCGCTGTTAGCAGTGATAGGAGGAGCTATCAGTGGGTTCTTGTGTCTGGATAGAGTGACACGAGGGTTGGTTGTGGGCTAGGGGAGCACCTTGGAGACATTGGTGACACAACACACCAGATATGCCTGGGGATCGTGCGTGCTAGCGCACCTATATTATGAGCTGCATTAGTTTGTGTACTATGGGTCAGTGGGATTGGGTTGTGGGGTCACATTGTTACAAGTGTGGGCCTATGAGCATCTGCCAGTGATGAGACCGATACACTTTAGGGGCAGAGGTCACGGATGCAGTTTCGTACACTTGTACGACATGATCACTTCGCAACCATGGATTGGCAGGTTAGAGCACTGGCGGCGGGTGATTGATGACATTGATATGGTTATATGGAGGCCGTACCTGGGATGTGAGCAGTGGGAGGATTATGCGGTAGAGCTACCCTACACCTTTCAAAGTAGGTATCTGATTGGGCGGATGCCCTATGTATTGGAGAGGCAGCTAGTAGACAGGTTGGGTAGGCAGTTCGACAGGATCTAGCGGATGCCATGGGGTTCAGGAATGTATGCACGGACTGTCAGGGATCAGGCATAGTTTGGGCCATTACTATCATATGATCAGGCTATTACACAGCTAGTAGAGATGATGCCCCTACCCTGGGACATATGGCCAGAGATCAAGGATGCCGACATGGATACCGAGTACATAGCATACTGGGCTGAGCATCCATTCCCATGCCTGACGGATCTAGGAGAGCTACTAGATGGAGATGGTGGCGAGGATGGTGATGATGATGGAGATGATGGGGGGAGAGGCCGACAGAGGAGGAGGGGGTAGTTGGAGAGAGGAGGGCGGTGTCGCAGAGGGAGGGTGGAGAGGACAGATAGGCTCGGGCGGTGAGGGGTCGCGGTGGATTACCGCTACAGGTGCCAGCAGCACAGGGTCCCAGATAGGTGCAGAGACAGGGACAGGTATAGGTACAGGCAAAGGCACAGGGATAGGCACAGGTACCACCACTAGTACAAGCACAGGCATAGGTATAGGCACCCATACATGAGGAGCCACAGGGGGCTGAGGCGGAGGAGGATGAGCTGACTAAGCTGAGGGAGATCTGCTAGGGATAGGCAAATGAGATCCAGGACCTGGAGAGGGAGAGGGATAGACTCAGGAGGTGGCTCAGAGATACTGAGCGGGAGCGGGACCAGGCCATTTAGCGCTACACAGAGGCTGAGACAGAACTGAGGGCTGGGAGGCTGGCGACAGAGGACACAGGGGTTGGATACGCCTATGTCCTACGAGCAGGGGAGGAGATTGCCTACTGGTGGGATCTCTATTATGGTGCAGTGTCAGCTGATCAGTGGGCGAGGAGCTTCCATAGACCATCGCGAACAATGACAGCTACGAGAGGGAGTTGGAGGCGACAGGCATCCAGCGGTGGGGTTATGGGTCCTCCACCACCACTAGATAGAGGGGACAAGAGGGATGATCCTGGGGTGGGTCCTTCGGGGGCTCAGATTCCATCGAAGCCAGGCGGCTCCGAGGGAGGGAGTTCATCATAGCCGTAGAGGGCTCCCTATGTATCAGTATTGTACCATTTTGTATGATGATGTAGACACCTGCGAGTGATTGTAGCCATATGATTTTAACATCATTGTATCATGACACTTTTGATTTATATATATGAGATGATTCATCTTTGTGGCAGCTATATGCATGTGTACCTATGTGATGAGATGTTTCTATGCGATGCTTATGATATGGATGCAAATATGTATATGATGCAATGCAATATTTTTTTTTGTTCTTTTATATTTTATATGTGTATGCATGATGCAAATGTGAATGTATGTAATGCAGATGAATATGATAATGCAAATGTAAATTGTGCTAACAGGTGTTGTGTGCAGGATGTGATGTAGTTGTGATATCTATATGTATGTATGAAATGCTTATATGTGGTAATGCAGGTGAAACTACATGAAATGCAAATGTTTTTGGTGTGTCATTATACTCGGTCATGCGATAGGAGGCTACGCGGACTCAAGAAGGATGATGGAAGTCAATCAAGAAAGGGGGATGAAAGATAGAAGATATGAAAGTGAAAGAGCTTCTTGTGTGTTATCATCATTGAGCTTTATTATGGCAAGTAGGTTATGACAATCGAGGCATATGTTCGACCCAGAAAATCATTGTACCTGTTTGCATGGAGATAAGACAGTCACAAACAAAGAATGCCCCAGTTCATACTAGACTCACAGTGTCCTCATATCCTTGGACAAGTCATAGCATTACTAAAAGATAATCCACAGACAGCAAATACCAATAGGTGATGATACCCCATCCTTGCTTTTCTAGTCAAAAACATCCTAGAGATAAAATCTCTAGTCAGAGACATCCTGAAAAAGCTAAAAGACATGTCACCAAAAGATAAAATCAAAAGAAAACCAAGACTCGACACCAACATCCACTGTAGTCCTCAAGTTTAGTGTCTCTTGTCACTTGTATAAGTCTTATCTGATCGTGGTCACAATGTTTACCTTCACAGAAAGGATAAATAACACTGAACCATATGTTGTCTGAGTTTGTTGAAAGATTGGATTTGTTGAGCCCATTGTTGCTGCTGTGTCACATCTGAAACTGACTGAATCCATGAAACTGATACTTTATTGCGAAGAAGATGAAACTTTATTGCGGATACGCGATGCAAATGTTGCTTTATTGCGGATTGTGTGTGGATAGACTGAAAAAAGTTGGAAGAAACTGTACTCCTCGAAACATGTGATGTTCTTAGTTCCACACCCATCACTAGACATAGGATTTGCCTTAGCCACAGATAGGAGCTGATTTATTATGGATGGAAAAGGAGTGAAAAGGGAGTTTTATTATGAATGGCGAACCAATCTTAGGTAGATCAATAACAAGCCATGATGGGAATGGGTAAGCTTATTATGAATGGATAGGTTGTGAGTGTGTGCAAAGTGAAAGAATGAAAGTGAATCCTGAAGGAGGGAGGAGCAATGTCTCTACACATGGCGCTGGTGACCCAGTTTTCACCATGGTACTTGCCTAGGGCGCCACCAAAGTGGTTTTCACCGTTGGACGAAATTATTTCTCTTTACTTTTTTTAATTTTTCAATGTTTTTTGTGTCACAAGGCACCTGTTTGCCAGGTTTTCACCAAGTAATGATTTTTTTTTTGTTTTATAATTTTTTTGTATTTTTGAAATTTTTGATTTTTTTTGTATTTTTTGAATTAGGATATTCCAAAGAGCTATGTGTAGAACCTGCGAAGGTGCATGCTATTGATAGGATCCTCCAAAGGTTCACCTTCTGTAGTTGAGAGCTGATATGCCTCAGATCCATATGCTATTGTAATGATGTAAGGACCAAGCCAATTTGGTTCAAACTTGCCCTTCTTCTCTCTGTCTTGCTAATTTTTGGGGTTTTCTCTGAGAACCAATTCACCTACCTCAAATGTGCGAGGCTTGACCTTGTGATTGTAGCTGCGACTCATTCGTTGTTGATAAGCCTTGAGATGATTAAAAGCAGTTTGTCTTCGTTCATCTAGTAACTCAAGTTCTTGTAAGCGAGAGACCCTGTAGTCTTCATCACTGATAATGTTTTGCAAAGAGACTCGTAAAGAGGGTAGCTTGACCTCAATAGGCAAAATGGCTTCAGTGTCGTAGACAAGTGAATAGGGTGTAGCTCCTGTAGGTGTGCGGACACTTGTGTGGTATGCCCAAAGTGCAGGATTAAGTTGAATATGCCAATTACGGCCAGCGTCGTCGACTATCTTTTTTAGAATTTTAAGGATTGTCTTATTAGACGCCTTAGCTTGACCATTACCTTGGGGGTAATATGGCATGGAGAAACGATGGGAAATATGGAAGTGGTCACAAAGTTCATGAACATCTTGATTTTTGAAGGGACGCCCGTTATCAGTGATAATGGAAACAGGAATACCGTATCGGCAAATGATATAGTTGAGGATGAACATAGCAATCTATTTTACAGTGACTTGTGTGAGAGGCACGACTTCAATCCATTTTGTGAAATACTCTGTGGCAGTGATAATGAATTTATGACCATTGGAAGAAGGAGGGTGAATCTTGCCTATGAGATCGAGTCCCCACTAACAAAAGGGCCAAGGAGACGCAATTGGTTGAAGTTCTTGCGCTAGCGCATGTATGAGGTCTCCATGAATTTGACATTGCTTACATTTCTTGACAAACTGATATGAGTCTTTTTCCATATTGGGCCAGTATTATCCAGTCCTGATGAGTTTCTTGGCTAAGGTAGGACCACTAGCATGTGGACCACATATGCCTTCATGTACTTGACGTAACGCAATCTGAGCTTCATCGCTTTCTAAACATCTAAGAAGAGTGCCATCTAGACCTCGCCGGTATAGGATATCAGCTAAAATGATGTATCGAGAAGATTGGTGAATGAAAGTGCGACGTTGGTTATTGGATAGGTCAGGAGGTAGGGTATTGTCACGAAGGTATGTGAAAATGGAACCATATAACTGGGACTCAGGACCGACAATACATATCATCTCCGTAGGAATGATTTCATATGAAGGAACCAAAAGGTTATCCACCAAGAACTCATAGCAGGTCTCATTTGGAGGTAGATCGATCAGTGAAGCAATTGTAGCCATGGCATCTGCAGCTCAATTTTGCTCTCTTGGTATCTGCTCAAAGTCTATCTTTGTGAAGTGTTGTTTCAGGTCATCCACCATTTGTTTGTAAGGCATTAATTTTTCATCTTTTGTTTGGTAATCATCAGTTGCTTGACGGATTACAAGTTGAGAATCCCCAAAAACACGAAGTTCCTGGATCTTCCACTGAACTGCAATCCGTAATCCAGTTGTTAATGCCTCATATTCCGCTATATTGTTAGTGCAAGGAAATGATAAGCGGTATGATTTTGGTATAGAATCCCCTTGAGGAGTTATAAAGAGGATGCCAGCTCCTGCTCCATGCTGTGTGTATGAGCCGTCGAATTACAGTTGCCATGGCTTTACATGTGACATTGTTAAAATGGATTCATCTGGAAATTCTGAACTTAGAGGAACATCATCTATCATGGGGGCATCTGCTAATTGATATGTGATGGCTTGTCCTTTTATTGCTTTTCTGTCCACATACTCAATGTCGAATTCACTCAGGATCATTACCCATTTGGCCAGTCGCCCAGTAAGTGTTGCTTTATTGAGAAGGTATTTCAATGGATCGATTCTTGCAACCAACTTAGTCTTATGAGTGAGCATGTAATGTCGTAATTTATATGAAGCAAAGACCACGACAAGACATGCACGCTCAATTGGTGTGTAGTTTAGCTCATATCCCACCAATGTGCGACTGATATAGTATACTGCTTTTTCTTTGCCCTCAGTAATTTGTTGTGCTAAGAGTGCCCCTAGTGCTGTTGGAATAGCTGATATGTATAGTAAAAGAGGCTGATCTAAAACTGGTGGCATCAAAACTGGTGGATTCAGAAGATAATCTTTGAGTGTCTAGAAAGCCTATTGACAGTTATCATCCCATTTGAATTTGATGTTTTTATGTAGCAAGTGTTGAAAAGGACTACACTTATCTACAACTTGCGCTATGAATCTTCGCATGGACTGGAGTCTCCCTTGTAAAGACCGAAGTTGACTGATATTTCTTGGTGGTTGCATCTCTAGGATGGCCTTGACTTTTGTTGGATCAGCTTCGATTCCTCTTTTTGATACAATGAATCCTAGGAGCTTCCCGGAGGTTACTCCAAAGACACATTTCTTGGGGTTTAATCTTACTTTGTATCTTTCCAACCGATCAAAGATGACTAAAAGTATGTCCAAATATGTATTTCTGTCTATTGACTTGCCCAAGAGGTCGTCAACATAATCTTCCACAGTTACGTGCATGAGATCGTGAAAGATAGTAGTCATGGCTCTTTGATATGTAGCGCCTGCATTTTTTAGCCCGAAGGGCATGACATTCTAGCAGAAGGTTCCCCAAGGACAAGTGAATGATGTTTTGTGTTGATCCTCGGACGCGATCTTTATTTGATTATAACTAGAGAATCCATCCATCAACGATAACATTTCATGACCTACTGTGAGATCAACAATCAAGTCAATATTTGGTAATGGGAAGTCATCCTTAGGACAAGCTTTGTTGATGTCTCTGAAATCTATACATATTTTGATGCTGCGATCTGGTTTACTGACAGGCACTAAGTTGGAGATCCATTCAGGATAATCAATTGGGTGTATGAATCCGACATCCAATAAGTTCTCAAGTTCTGCTTTGACTAGTAATGCCACTTGTGGATGCATCTTTCTTAGTTTCTGTTTCACTGGTTTTGCCCCTGGTTTAACTGTCAAATGATGCATTACCAAATCCAGATCTAATCTAGGCATATCAGCGTATGACCATGCAAAGTTGATTTGTCATTCTTTGAAGAAACTTATAAATTTTGACCTTTCTGACTCCTTCAAAGATTGGGCTGGGAATATGTTGTGTGGAACCTCTTCTATACCAATGTTTGTTTTGATAGTCTCCTCTACCAACATGGATGACTTTTCCTCATATGATGCTGGGAGAATGTCGAGCCTTCCATCTTTGGGTGCCTCAGAGAGATTTTCGCCCTTAGATATGTCCTTTCTTTTTACTTTTTTGGGGTCAGACAGCGCCACAGTGTGGTTTTCGCCATAAGACCCTTGGTTTGTTCTTATTTTCATATTTTTGTGACTGGAAGGTCTGATGCCCTCACCAAAATATGCCACGCTATTGAGTTCTATAGTGTATCCTACTTTATGGTCCCCAAGGGGAAGATCATCTCATATGCCAAGATAGTCAATAAAAGCTTCATCATTTTGGAATGTGTCAAACTGTGCAGGTCCTTCATGATCCCAGTCAATGAGTTGGTGGTGAATGAGGGGAAGGCCTTTAATGTCTTCGAAGTTAGCGGGGCTAAGAGTGAAGATGCAGTTATATTTGGGTATGTCAATGTAATTATCGAGGTCATCAATGGCACTCTCCTCATCAATCTCGATCGCAAATGAATCCAAATTATCATCACTAGTAGCACATTTTGGGACCGGTGTTCTCATCCTATGTGATTTCAACCTAGGGCCTTGAGACGAGGACTGTGTGGAACCCTCATGGGTTGTTTCTTGACCAACTCTGAATCTTTTATAAAATTCCTCTTCTTCTGTGGGTTCATCTGGCTCTCTAAATGTCTCGGTGAGCTCGTAGTCACTGGAGGATTTGTCTGAACCCCATTCCCATTCGTTGGAATCTGCGGAATAGCGATCCTCCTGTTGAATTTTGGCAGCTTTGATTTGTAAGGCTTCTTCTGTCCTTTGAGTGTGGACCTTGGAGGTCAGGAAACTGAGTCCCTTTGAGCATTTCTTTTTGAATGTCAATTCAGGGTGTAAAGGTTCAATGATGCCTTCCTTTCGTAACCCAAGAGGGCTTTTTCCATCATACCCAAATTTTTGTAGAATCTTGAAACCTTTTCCATATTTCTCACATGGTAGACTGATATGATCTTGTGTATCCTCTTCCAGGTCTTTGCAAAGCATTTTGTATAAGTCTTCCTCTTCCAGTTCGCCCCATCTTTGAAAGATAGTAGGGTCCCATTTGAGTACAATGATGGATACTTGCTTGTTAGGATGTGGTCTTCCATATTCTTTTGGGGAACTCATGACTTGTTGTAAGTACATGGTCTGATTGAAAGTGTATTCCCCCATGCCCTTGTCTTGAAATTTGCCTTTAAGCTCACCTTGTTTTGATGTCGAAGGTCTTAATGACTCAGGATCAACATATGCCGAAGAAGGAACAACTTCGCGATTACTGGGAATGATGGTCTCAGTTTTTGATCTCAGGTTACTGTTGTATATGAACGGATTAGGATCACCATTAACTATTATCTCAACTCCATTGTGAGGAAACTTAATGCATTGGTGATATGTAGATGGGACTACCCTCATTTCATGAATCCAAGGACGTCCTAGCAATATGTTGTATGTGAGATCTAGGTCTAGGACTTGAAAAACCACATCCTTCATAACCGGCCCAACTCTGAGAGGTAAGGTGATTGTGCCTTTGGATGAATGCTCTTCATCATCATATGCCTTAATGGTGATTTTATTTGTAGAATTCACAGCTTTATCAGAATATCCCAATTGTTTAATTGTGCTCAATGTACAAATATTTAGACCAGCTCCTCCATCTATTAGGACTCGTTTTATTCGATGTTTTTGTATGAAAGCTTCAATGTGTAATGGTGCTTTATGTGGCTGACTTATGGAGGCATCATCGGCTTCTGTGAATGTAAGAGAGTGTGGAATGGAAAGGTATCCCACCATGACTTGAAACTAGTCCACGTTCAGATCAGTAGGGATGGCAGTGTCTCTCAAGATTTTGTCGAGAATAGATTTATGTGCGGGGATATGCGTAAGAGCTCAAGGATGGAGATGAGCGCGGGTGTCTTCCCTAACTGTTCTACAAGGTCGTACTTAGGCTTGGTTGTTGAAGAAGTGGTGTTTTTGGCTGGAGCACCTTGCAAAGTGAATTTACCTCGGTGGGTTGTAACATGACATTCAGAGGTAGGTTCGGAAGAAGATCCAACACCTTATAGGACAATCTTGGGTCTTTGGGCAGAATTCTCAGGGTTTTTGTCCTTGATGATAATGGTAGAGACATAATTGTCCATTGAGATGTGATTGATGGTTGAATCATAGTTATAAGATGCTCTGGTATAGTTGGTTTGGTCATTTGTGGTTTTAGCTTTTCCCTTGTCATGCTTTGGGAGTGGTTCCTTAAACATTTCATGTTCTTGATTGGATGAGTGCCCTTCAATCTCAATGTCACCCCTATCAATGAGATCTTGTATGATGTTCTTCAGTCGATGACAATTTCCTGTCTTATGACCCTTGCTCTTATGAAATTCACAATACTCATCATCATTCCACCAATTTGGTTTAACCTTTGGTTCATATGGAGGAAAATCTGGAACTGTGATTACCTTGTTTGCCACTAGCTTCTTGAAAACTGACTCAAGTGGTTCTCCCAATGGAGTGTACTTCCTTCATGATCTAGAAGTTGTTTGAGTATTCACTTGATTGTTTGTAGAACTTGATCCCGAAAAAATGAATTTGGGTCGCACTGTGTTGGCATCAACAACACCATCATTGACTATGTTCTTGTTTTTATTCCAAAATCTTGGCTTGTCCGTTCCTTTAAAGTCATCTTTGTTTTCCTTGAATATCTTAATGACTCCTTGTTCAATTAGGACCTTCTATGTTGCTAAGCCTTTTTCAATGACGTCCTTGAAGGAGGAAAAACAAGCTTTACTTAGATCATATCCAATGTCTTTGTTAACATTTTGGGTGAACATCTCTACCATTTGTTTTTGTGGAATTTCACAAGAGCATCTGCTGGCTAGATTCCTCCATCTTTGTAAAAATGATGCAAAAGACTCTCCCTCTTTTTGCTTGGAGTTGCACAAAGTAGTGACTGATATGTCTGTTTCTATATTGTAGGATAAATGTTGAATAAATGCCTCTGCTAAGTCACCCCATGACTTAATACCAGGTGGAAGTTGGGAGAACCATTCCATAGCTTGATCGCCTAAGCTCTATGGGAATAATCTCATCAAATATGTCTCTTCTGCTGCTACCTCAATGCAAGTTGTGAAAAACTGTCTTATGTGTGCCTTAGGATCCCCTTTTCCTCTATACTTATCAAATTTAGGCGTCACAAAGTGTGTAGGAAATGGAGGCATTGGAATGCTCTTGTCAAATGGATAGGGACATATGTCTCTCATTGTGTATGTTGGCTTCGGTGTATTTATGTCCTCCATTTTTCTTTTGTAAGTCCCTGATTTGTTGTTCCAAATTTTCTCTTAGGTGGAGATCGACTTCTTGGACCATACCCTATGCTTGAGGCACCAATTGGAGGAGCATGTTGCATATATGGATGATATTGATCATACACATGTTCATATGGAGGGGGTCTATAGTGATGTTGCATATATGGACCACTTGGTATAGATTCATGTTGAGGAGTGAAATATCTATTTTGTCCATGTATACCATACTCTACAGGCATGTCATGTTCTAAGGTGTTGCCCCCAAATTTGACACGGGGTTTCCTTGTGTCCAAATTTTGAGCATGCCTTTGAATATCCAATTGCTTTGGTGGTTGATCCTTAGCATTGGTATGTGATTGAGCATATCTTTCTGCATAAGACTTCCATAATGGTCTGCGAAGGTGAGTATCATATGTTTGACCATGTGTGTATGGGACCTCTGGTTTTTGAAACAAAGATGATGGTGATTTAGGTACCATATGTGGTCCTCTATTGCCTCCACTGTTAGGCCTCCTTTGACCCATGTTGGAGTGAGTTTTTTGCAAAGGCCTATGTTCCATTATTTGAGACATGTCAAAATCATGAGGTATCTTGGCTCCACTTTGTGCCATCATTTGTAAGAAGTATTGTCTATCTCTCTTCATTATTTCCTCAATCAATCGATTGAAGCGGGGGTCCATAATGGATTCTTCCACATCTGCTGAATGTATGGAAAAGTTGTCCATATTGTCATTGTGTGTATCATTGTTGTTTGTAGTGTCCATGTTCTCAACATTTGGAATGTTTCTATAGGCATCCATGTCAGGTAATGTGTTATGATCGGTATTGAAAAAGACATCATTGTCATACTCATAGACACTCATGTTTGTGGACTCTTGAGCCTCTTTAGCTTCTCTCCTAGATTTTTGAAGAGGGGTTTCAACCATGAACTAGGTATTGATCGAGATGTGTTAGACTAGAAAAAAATGGAAAAAGTATGAAAGACCAAGAGTTGGATGGAATGTAAATGAATCTGAGGTGTACTTGCAATGTCCAAAGTGTAAGACCAAGTATGTATGTAGTAGAGTAGGTGTGACTTCCAAAGAGAGGATAGTTTCTCTTGATGAGGTAAGTTGACCTTGACTCTAAGTAAGACCAAATGAGACCCAAAGGTGATAGACCTTGATGAGGGACCACTTAGCAAAGTGTTGTTGTATGTAGTGTGTTGACAAAGTATGGTGAGGACAAGCAAGTGACCTTTTGACTCAAGTTTAGACAAATGTGAATGTAATGTGAGGTGTAAGGCAATGATGGACTTTGTGAGACCCAAAGACAGGTTGAATGCTAAATGAACCCTGGAAAAATGACCTAGGAAGCTCAAGAATTCCAAAACTGACTATGTTTGTTTGTTGGACTGTAAATTTTTTTTCCAATTCTGAACATAGACGCGCCTGTATACTGCACAGACACGATTTAGTGACACAGACATGGTTCTGTTTAACACAGATGTGTTTCTGAGATTTTTTTGTAAATTGCAATGTTGATTCTGGAAACACAGACGCGTTTCTGCCCTTCACAGACGCGGTTATACAACACAGACACTATTGTGTCTGACATAGATGTGTTTCTGCAAAATTTCTGCAATTTTTTCCAATCTGTGAAGTCATTTTTGTTGTGACCAAATCTGACTATTTGACTATTTTTTGTGACAAGAGGACACAGTGTTGATGAAGACCCAATGTTTGCTAGTGTCTAGACTCAAAATGACTCTAAGAAAAGTGTGTTGTTTGAAATTTTTTTTGTTTTGCATACACTTGAAGACACAAAAGACACAATGTTTTGCTGTTTGGTCTTGAATGTTTTGAATGTTTAAAATAAGTCAAGCACAATTCTTATGGCTGGCCAAGACAATAGTTGTTGATCCCACATGGGGTTTTACCCCCGAGGCTATGCTATTCAGAGCGGATACTTAGATGCTTGACCTCACTGGCTCCACTCTCGACACTCACTTCTCGGGTCAGCCAAGCATCAGTCCCCACGAAAACTCCCCGTGGCAAACTTTGTATCTCTACTGAGAACCATATGTGTGTGGGCCGCTACCAGAGGTGCGACCTCCTACCTCAACAACTAGAAGGATTTTGGCTTCTAAAACAAAAAGGTGCTAGTAAGGGCATCTGCTCGTGTGGCCATACATGCGGCACTTTCAGCTCTGTAAATACAGAAGGCTCCCAGCCAGTAGGGGTTACGCCCTACAACTGATCAAATAAATTTGATCAAACGGGTTTATGGGGAGACATAGTGTCGGTATGAACTAATCAACACACGTTATCCATAGTTTTCACCATGAATACAATTGTTTATAGTGGTTCGGAAGAGGTGGGTTTTCCTCGCTACCACTTGGGTCGTTCTCTTCTCACTAGTAGTCCTAATGACCACACGAGAAGACAGGCCCTCTAAAGATTAAACAAAAAGAGCCTATTGCTCAAGACACAAAAGACAATGATTCAATTTTAGTGCACCAATTGAAGTGTTTGCTAGTCTATGAAAACAAGGCACACAATAAAAATCCAAAAACCCTTGCCAAGGACCTACAACAAAAATTTATTAGTAGTTTGGATTGTTTGAAATAATCACCCCTTCCTACAAGCACACAAGTTAGGTAAATTTTAAACCCAAAAGACTTTGTCAAAATAGGGGCCTTCAACAAAATGATTTTGCTTTCAAGACAAGCTGCACCAATTTCATTAGCTAGATCTGAAAATGTTAGCTCAAAATAAACCGGATCTGAAACCCTAAATGCAAGACCAAAAACTAAATCAATAAACTCAAAAAAATGAAACCAATGCACACAGACGCAGTTACCTTCGACATAGATGCAACTCCCTGACGTAGATGCGCTTCTATGAGACACAGATGCGGCTCCAAAACCCAGATGCAACTTCTGGACACAGATGCATCTAAAAACATCGTAGACGCAACTGAGGAACACAAACGCGGTTTTTGGAATCTACAAAATAAAATACTATCGAGGACATAGATGCTATTCCAGATGTCACAGACGCGCCATAAAATCAAAAATGCGATCCGAAAGTACGCAGACGCGAAAATATCAAAATGCTGTCGAAAATGTCAGATCTGCAACTTCAAAACACAAAATCTGCAACAAGGATGTTAAATGCAAAAGGGACAAGAGTCCCACCGGGCGTGCTAAAATATATACGATGAAAATGGATAACAATAATAACGATATTGAAAGACTAAATGAATTCAACCACAAAACCCTAGCCTAACAACAACAAAGATCCACCATAACATATGAAGATTACCTAAGACAATGCAAATCAAATGAAATCAGAAAGATTATACCATGACATGTCCAATAGGGTTTGGATCTCCATTCTTCCTATCTCCATTGATCTTGCTTGATATATTTGCTCTCAGATTTTATGTGCACAAGAGCTCAACAAAGAATGGAATGTGGTTGCAAGTAGGATCGTCTATGTTCAAAAGCGTAGTGTAGTCAAGTGCATAAATTGATTAGGGTTTGATAATGAAGGAAGCATCTCCTTATATAGAAGACACAATATGAAATGGAGGGATAAGATTGAGAGGTGTAAAAGGAGGTCAGCTATGATTATAGGGTACGTAAAAGAAATAATAAAATAATGAAAGGGGTAGGTAGTGTATGAATTAAGAGATGAATGACATGTGTCATGGGTAGAAAAGGCTAATGAATTAATTAAATAAATAAAGATTTATTTAATTAATAGAAGAAGTGGGATCAATTAAATAAATAAGATATTTATTTAATTTAAGAAAAGGATAATTTAAATAAATAAATGTAGTTATGTAAATGATAAATAAGGTTAGAAGAGGATAAATGAATTAATTAAATAATAAATATTTATTTAATTAATAGAAGAATTAAGCTTAGATAATTAAATAAATAAAATAAATAAAATATTTATTTAATTAGACTGGACAATTTTGTGTGTCTACAATGATAACATAAATCAGAATTAAAGAAGGTTGGATTCACGTCAAGCTCACCAAAATGTGGAGGCGGGAAAAGTGAGATTGGGTGACTAGGTCCTAATCCCACTTTTGCCAAAACATTGGGAATATAGAAGAGCCTAGGGAGATAGATCACTTTGGCTACATCTTGTGAGAAAGAGAGAGCCAAGGATTATCTCTTAGGGTTTCTATTCCTCTTGTTGCAAATGATGAGAAAAACTAGGGTTTGAATGATCAACTAGATTAGGAGATCAAGAATGAAGCATAAATGAACTCGGAATTGCACAAACTTGCAGATATGAAATTGAGATAATAAAAGCATGAAAGGGGGAGGATTTTGGATGTGAACCTAATGTTACAAACTAAGCCAAACTGACCAGGACTAGGGTGTCATGCCATTGTCCTTGAGAATCTGACAGAGAGTTGCATCTGAAAGGCTAAAATATGAAGGTCCCGAGGCTGCAACTTGTCAAAATTCACCTGAAAAAGGAGGGACCATGGCATCATGCCACTGTCCTGGGTAGGACTAGGGTGCCATGCCCCTGTCCTTGATAGTTTTCTGCACTTTCAAGACTTTTGGGTGGTGTTGATGCCTTTTCCTGATCCAAAACTGCCTCCGAGTACCTGTTCCTGCACCTGCAACTAAAAAGGGAAGGTTTGGGTGGCTATATAGGGTTTTGACTTAATAAAACCCCTATGTTGGTGATTTCCACCTCCACAAATATAGCTGATAATGTACTAAAAATGTGTGTGCTAGAACCTTGTGTGTATGCAAGATCCTAAAGTGAATGCAAACAATATAAAGCAACCCTATAGAGTAAACCCTAAATGCTTGTAATTGACAAAGTAAATGCTCTAAATCAATGATGAAAAGTGATATAAAGAATGAATTTAAATATAAAATTTGATGTAAAGAAGCTCATACAAAGACATGAAATCATACAATCCCCAAGGGAAAGATATTGCCACTAGATCTCCTATTACTCTTCAATGTCTCCAAGGCTCCTAATCGATGATGAATACTTGAAAATTTCTTGATGAATGTTGTTGAATTTTGTTGTAGACTCCTCATAGGATTCTCTTTCACTACATAGAAGGCTCCTTATGCTTGCTCCAATAGCTTTTTCTTCGATTCGATTCGATAGATCTTAGTTTTCTTCAATTGAAGAAAGAGATTTCTTATGTATGAAACCCTAGATCTTAATTTCGACTTGATTTTGCCTTTAGGCTGACCTAGGAATTGAATTTAACACCAATCTTTTGGGTTTAAGCATTATAATATCATAGAATTGTGCTCCCAAAATTTTGGGAAAAAAGCTGAGGACCATGTGCACTTGCACCACGGTTTGACCAACTTTTCACCAAATTTTTAGGGCAGTTAGATATGATGATATTAGAGTGAACCCCAAAGTTATAGCTGATTTCAAGGTGTTTTGATATGCGAAATCGGGCCTTAAAAATTGAAATAGGACATAATTAGGGTTTATGATTGAATGGTTTATTGGAGGAATAAAATAAAAAGGAGCACACTTAGGGTAAAGGGCCCAATTTTATAATGTATGAAGTGATGAAATATGACTTTAGATTTAATTAGATTAATTAATTAAATTCTTAAAGGGAAATTAGAAATGCAAGATGCAAGACACACTAAGGTGGGTGCTAACCTAAGTGTGAAATTGTACCACCCTAGCAAGGGTGTACAAATTACGACACTACACTATGATATCATAGTTGAATTTAACTTTTAATATACCTCTAACCATTTTCCCTACATATAGTGTGAGAAAGATATGTTTTCTAACTATTATGATCATTGTCCTTGTGATTATCTTGTACTGACAATACTCAAGTGGATCAATAATCAATGTTGACAACACTTTGTCTCCACTCTGATAGTCCTACAAAATGACTCATCAAAAAAATGTATGTTCTCCTAAAATTTTTGGTCATTTTGAATTTTTTGTGTTCTCTGTTATCACCCTCAAGCTTAGGGTTTAGGGTTTATGCCTATTTGATTAAGTCTTATTATCAAACCCCTAAACCTGTTTTAATTTTACATTACTTTATTCACTTAAGCTGAGAGTCACTCTATCATTGGAGGGGGCCAAAGTCTTTTCCTAGGCATTAAATTATTTGTTTGGTGGTCCCTTGATTAATTTTTCTTAAGTCTTGAGCTCTTTATTTTATTCGCCCCATGGGAGGGTCCCTTTTAATTTTTTACCTAGCGCCTTATTATTTTCCTAAGTCTAATCCTTAATATTTTGACTGGTAACTATATGATAAAAATTGAGCTACTAAAGGTCCATCTATCTGCATGTGCAATTAATGGATGACAATGTTATAATCTTGGTCAAAAAGGTGCCCGGTCGTTAGGCGGCTAAGACTAACAATCATCGTGGCAATAGGATAAAGATCGAGTAGATCCAATGGCTCTCGCAACCCCGTCGGTCTCTGGGTGATAAGATAAACTGAAGTTCAACTAGGTCCCCAAAGAATGGTGAAGTGAGGTCCACAATGTTGAAGTAAAGACAAGACTCTATAAGAAATGATCCACCTTGGAATCCCATGCAGCCTCACCACATATTCCAAGAAGACTCGTGCCCCCACTACTGTTGTATAAGAAGATTGAATAGGAACAAAATGAACAACTTTGGTCAATCTATCAACAATGACCATGATGGCATCATGATGATGCAAAGAAACAAGCAACCCCACTATGAAATCCATGGAAATGATATCCCATTTCCAATCCGGTACCAAATTAGGTTGTAAAAGTCCTGCAGGGTGCTGATGCTCCGCCTTCACCCGCTAGCATTCTAAGCACTTCGACACAAAATCAGAAATGTCACATTTTATACCAACCCAATGATATATCTGTCTAAGATCTCTGTGCATCTTCTTGACACTAGGGTGTGTCGAATAAGGTGCACTATGGGCCTCAATCATGATCAAATTGCAAAGACCCTCCAAAGAAGGTACATAGATCTATCCAAGATGTCGAAGAAGACCATTTGCCTCAAGATTATATCCACAATTCCTACCCTTTAATGGCCTTTCGGACTCCATCACGGCTCTAACATCCTGATACCAAGTGTCCCGAGGAAGAACTCCAAGAATTCTCTCTCTCAAGTCCACTCCAAGGGACAATGTTGCAACCTCATGTCGCCTATGACTCAAAGAATCTGCCACTACATTCTCTTTCCCCTGGATATATCAAACCTCAAAATCATACTCACAAAGGAATTCCATCCATCTTCATTGTCAAGCATTCAAGTTTGGCTGCGTGAAAATATACTACAAATTGCGGTGATCACTAGGCAGCTCAAACCGACGCCCCAACAAAAAATGTCGCCATCTAACCAACGCATGCACTATAGTTGCCAACTCCAAGTCATGAACTGGATAGTTCAACTCGTGGTCCATGAGTTTGTGAGACTCATAGGCAACCACACATCCATCATGCATAAGCATTGCACCTATACCTTCTAAAGAGGCATCTATGCATACCATAAAATCTCTGGATGGATCAGGAACTGCTAAAATCGGAGCACTAACAAGGAGTTCCTTCAAGGTACAAAAAGTTGACTCACACTGCTCTGACAAAACAAACTTCTTCCCTTTCCTCTGAAGAGAAGTAATTGGGTGACCTATACGGGAAAAACTCTGAACAAAGAGACGGTAATATCCGGCCAAACCCATAAAACTTTGAACCTCTGAAACATTGGTCGACGTTGACCAATCTACAATGGTTTGGATCTTAGAAGGATCCATGGATACACCATCTCCCGAAACCACATGACCAAGATAGTTCACCTCTAACTGGAAGAAATCACACTTCGCCAAGTTGGCATAAAGTTGATTCTCCCTCAAGCACTGCAATACCTGTCACAAGTGGCCCTCATGCTCTTCCATAGATCTAGAATAAATCAATATGTCATCCAAGAACACAAGGAAAAAATGATCAAGGTAGGTGTGAAAAACCCCATTCACGAGGCTCATGAAAACTGAATGCACGTTCATCAACCCAAATGGCACCACTGTGAACTCATAGTGACCATAATGAGTAAGAAACATCGTTCTATGAATGTCTGCATTATGGATGTGCAACTGATGATACCCAGATTTCAGATCAATCTTAGAGAACACCTTGGCTCCCTTTACTTGATCAAAAAGATCATCTATCCGAGGCAATGGATATCGATTCCTAATGGTTACCTTATTCAGCTGTCGATAATCAATGTATAACCAAAGAGAACCATCCTTCTTCTTAACGAAGATAACAGGCACACCCCAAGGAGAAACATTAGGACAAATGAACCCCTTGGCCAACAATTCCTCCATCTGCAACTTCAACTCACTCAACTCTTGAGTAGTAATCTGATATGGAGCTCTCAAAATAGGTTCCACACTAGGAACCAACACAATGCAAAAGTCTATGTCTCACTTCATAGGCATACCAAGAATATCTAGTGGAAAAACATCAGCATACTCTCGAAGAATAGGGTGACCATCAAGAGCGATTTCTCGACTCTCTTCCTCATCCACATCCTTAAGAGAAACTGCAAAAAGATGACACCCTCGACACATACACCACTTAAGTTACATAGCAGAAATCATACGTAAGGATATCGATCTCTGAACTCCAACAATCCCCACTTTCCTACCATGGTCATCTAAACACTCTACTGTCTTCTAACGAGAGTCTACACGAGTGTTGTGAGATGATAGCGAATCCATCCCCAACACAACTCTATAAGACCCAAAGGAATGACTCGAAGGTCTACTGAAGTAACAAAGGGTCCTAGGTCCAACTCATAACTAGGAATGAAGGCATCTACAGACACATGCACACCACCTGTATCCAACTCTACTTGCCACCTATCTGCTTGCTTAGTAGACGCGAGCCTGCACCACTCCACAATGGATGAAGAAATGAAAGAATCTGAAGCACCAGAGTCAAAAAGCATAGAGATAGGAATACCACCCAACACACATGTAGTCTTGATCACTGTACCTTGATGCTCAGCCTGGCGATCATCAACAGCTGTAAATACTCTATGGGATCTACCTGCATCCCCCACTGTCGGCTCTGATGTTGTTGGCCTCTGACTACCCATTTGGTGAGAACATTGAGGGCACTGAGCGGCTATGTGGCCAAACTGACTACAGGAGAAGCAAGCTCCCCTACCAGGTCCTCTACCTCTAGACTGCCCACTGGATTGTTGGAAGCTTCTCCTACTAGGGGCCTGAGATGCACCCTGAGAGGACTGCCCTAGGAAACTCTGCCAATTCCTATTCTTCTTATGCTGAGGGTTGCCACCCTGCTGGCCCTGAAACTGTTCTGACCTCGATGGCTGAAAACTCTATTGTTGCTACTGCTGCCCACCCTTAGCAAGTGCCTGAGAACCCCTAAAAGGTGCAGCAGTTTGGGACTGATTCCCTCTAACTCTGGACCCACTGAAAGGCACACTCCCGATTTGCACTCCAGACTAACCACCATGAGAACTTCTAAGGTTTTTCTCCACCAACCTGGCTTTCGCCATGACTACCTCTATTGAAGCAGGCTCAAACACTCTCACTTCTCCACTAATGCAGTCGTTTAGACCCCTCAAGAAGTGTTGAACTAGCATTGCCTCATCGTTGCCAATACCGACATACTGTTTGAGCTCATAGAACCTGTTCTCAAACTGATCTACTGACATACCAAACTGGTGCAAAGCATAGAACTTGTCTGCCCAAGACTGCCTCCACTGGAGTGAGAGAAATCGTGCCTTGAATCTCTCCAGAAAAATATCCCATGATGCGGTGTTAATGCTCACACCAATCCTGTCCTCCTCTAACTGCCACCAAATAGATGCAAAACTCTCGAGACACAAGATAGATCATCTCACCTTGGTGTTGCTACCATATGGATGCATGGCGAAACACCAATTTAAACTAATCAGCCAGGTCTCGACCTCAAGATTGATACTTTTACCGTCAAAGTAAGGAGGATGGGACCTCATCAAGTCCCTCATGTGCCCCATGGTAGCTGGGTCCTGGTCTACTGGGACCTCTCTCCTTCTGGGAGACCCCTCTCTCTATCTCTCCTCTAGAATCTCCTAATGTGACTCCCCAACCTGAGCATGGATGCGTTGATCAACCTCAAGTTTGGGGCCTAGTCTAGCTAGCACTTCCTGAAACATCTGTCGCAACTCTTCCCTTTCAAGAACCTAGTCAACTGAATGTTGTTCATCCTAATGAATAGACTGATCCCGATCCACACTCGCATGAGTGGGTGTTGGCAAAGGACTATGGCGGCCTGAACCATGACCACATCCCCCACCTCTGCCTCTATTGCGGCCACCAACATGGCCACCTCCCTTGACTTTGCTAGCCATGACCTAACACTGCAAAAGAGAAAAAGGTTTAGATCTATGACAAGGATAATAACAAAGGAAATGCAAACACTAAGACCTACACAAAAGGTCAAGATGAATAGGCTCCATATAAACCTGAGTACCTAGTGTTGAAACATGGGCTCTGATACCAAATGTAATGATCCGCTAGGAACCCCAAAGGAATAACCACACATCTAGGCAACTAAGGGTGAAATGTTTTTTTTTAAAATTTATAAATCACATTAAGTGCATTACTTACTACATTGCACAATAATAACACAAGCAGAAGACAACACCAGAATTCCTAAAGGGTTACCAATGAAGAATTAAACTAAAAGTTAAATTCCATAATTATGATTAATCCAATTATCCATCATTACTCATTGAACATAATAAACCATATACAATAACACATTACACCAATTAAAGATTGAAAGAGTAACAATATAATTTTCTCTTAAATTAAGCATTTACACAACTCATATAGATAGCTGATAAGTAACATCCAAAACTTAGGATTACATTGATCATAAAATATATGGCTCCCAATAATACATATAAAGTTAACATCTTTACCAAATTTAAGGTTACTTAAATTCATTGATACAATAGACCACATAGGTCTCCAAAGAACAATAATCTCCGACATGAGATAGAGCATGAGTCACAAACCATAGGAACACTTGCGAAGCCAATCCTTGCATGAAGGTACAAACAAGAACATCTGATGGGAAGTGGCACTACCATCCGATCGTGTGATCCCAAAATGGAATCACCCCACCGTGCTAGGAGATAGCAGAGGACCCTCAAACAAGCATAAGCAAGACGTGGATGATAGTACAATATGACTCCACAATACTACAGGTGACGCGACATCACAAAACACTAGTGACCCTAAAGAGAGAGTGTAATTGCATAGCTTATGATTGCTACCCTAGGTAGGCCTCCATAAGTCCTGACCCCTATCCTGGGTTATCCTGGTAACCTTTCCTGAACCCTTGGCTCCATCTAAGTCTAATGCAGACCCTACCAACCCTTCATGAAGACAAGGTGGTCGGTTTGCCATTCTAGGCCTTCCCACTACATCTTGAGCCTATATGAGCACTCAACCATGCACAGGGTACAATATCTTAATTAATATTAAAACTACCCACCCCCTAATAAATTATTAGGTTATCACTTATTATCTGACTTTCCATTATTCTGCCAACCACTTTGAGTGCAGTCCCCACTCAAAAGCCACTCTCTCATAGGACACTAAATGAACATGGTCACTCTACGAGGACCCTATGGCGAAACAGATAGCCATAACACCACTATCCAAATACAAGTGGCCAAAAACAAAGACATACTAACCCTTGGTTAACCATAAGGAACAAGCACTACATGGTTAAGACAACGAGGTCATAATACAGTACTTGGTCAAGAGATACAAAATACACCACAACAGAACAACTAACAAAGACAAGGGATAACAACCAAATAAACCTCTTGCAAGAAAATATAAATTCACTAAGTCCGAGCATAGTCAATATTTTGAAAATAATAACATCATATATTCTTGCAATTTCATCGTTTAAATAAAATAAAACATCACCATGAAAATTACGAGAAATTCAAGTCATCATTGCACTGATAGGACTAGAAATCTAACTAATCATAATAATCAATTTACTTCTCTTAACTTGAACCAGTAAAATCACAATGATTAAATGAACAACACCCCAAAATAAATAACACATTTAATCTAAAGGCATCATTTAATTTATAATCTTAACCATTTTATTAAACTATTAATAAATTAATAAAAACTAATATATATAAAACTATATATATAATAATAATTATTAACTATGTCCAAGGGGTTGAGCTTAACTAGTTAAAACACTAGGTTCTCACCGTAGAGACCCAAGTTCAATTCCCAATAGGGACATCTGAAGTGGAATTCTAAGCTGTGACTCTTGGCCTTCCATAGGATGGGGAAGGTCTTGGGGTAAATCTAATCAAACATAATAATAATAATAATAATTCAAAGATATGTAATGGGGATGGGGCCCCCTACTGTGTCCCCACTGGTTCATAGCTCCAGTCAAAAGCTATTCAGGCTTCGGCCAATTACCGATCGAAAAAATAAATAATTATTAACTATTAATATTTAACAAAATACTAATATTATATTATTATTAAATATTAACTATTACTAATTCACAAAGAAAAATATTATATTAATATGATTATTTTATTATTATTATTATTTTTAATATAAAAAAATAATTTAAAAAAACTTAATTAAAAAAAAAAGAAAAAAAAGAGCAAACTAATGGTGGGTCCACGGGCCCACTGCTGCTACCATAGCAGTGTTTAACTGCTACCACATATATGTGGTATCAGCGCAACCTACATGTGGTAGTAGCACCATTTGCTACCACAATATATTATTACAACAAGAGCATTTAAAATTTAAATAGCAAATCATTTACTTATTTCTTTTTCCAATATTTAATACAACTATAACACAATATATTAAGCAAATTTAACCATTTAAATCTAGCAACTCATTTATTTAATCAAATCGATAAACTCAAGAGCATAATAATTAACTAATTACGCCAACACAATAACATCATTCACTCAATTAAGTAACTATTCAAATAATCGGAAGCACGCAAAATGAGGAATGATTAAATGATGACTCACAACACAAAAATACTTAAGCACTATGACTCGCATACCGATCAAATGGGAAAGACGACCGACTGACAACACTCACATGAGTGTGACTGCGGGTCAAGTTAGGGTCCAACAACTATCTTCTCCACTCCCATCGGACAAATAAGGCATGCTTAGACCTATGAAACCAAGTGGAGTCGATACCCTATACCTACCCGGTACTTGTACCTGCAATGTCCTGCATCAACGAACCACACGTGCATATAGACAAATATATAAATAGACATGAAACACACACTGATGAAGGAAAATCATCCCCTCGCATCCCATACATTTGCAAACACGCAACATATAAATGACACATCACACATATAAAGTAAAAGTGTCAGTCCATGATAATAATCCATAAAAATTAGCATTTAATCATAAATACTGAAATACTGCATGAAAGCACACACCACATATCCAGTTAAAGCATGAAATAACATCGCATAAAAGTCTGAATAAAGTATAGTAGTAATGTTTCCACTGAACAGTCAACTGAAGTCAAACATAAGTCCAAAAAGAGTCTGATCAAGAAGGGGTACTACAATTGGACCTGACTCTGGGTATTCAAGGTAGAGCCTTCAGGGATGCAAGGAAGGAGGCATGTGATAAATTTCTTGGGGATGAGGGTAAGTGCACAAAGATGGTGTCCAAAAAGGGGGTATAAGTGGACACTTTTTTCTGAAATCAGGTAAACCTAAACTTGGAGGAGAAAGTTAAGAGTCGTCCACTCAAGATATGAAGATACTCAAAGAACAAAGATTGTAGTACTCTGAATCTAGTTTCTAAACTACTATTTTTTTCAAAATTGGATAATATTAAGGCGGTCAAATCCTTCGCGCACAAAAAATAGACCCTGATTTTTTCTGAAAAACATAACATAGTGTCTGACGTACGCATCAAAAAAGTCATAGTTAGATTTAGTATTTTGACAAATCCTTTGACAGAAAGATAGTTAAGAGTGGGCACTAGAAGTTGTGTATTTTTTTGTAATTTTTTGTTGAGTTTTTTTTTTAATGATTTTTCCAATCGAGTACATCATGAAAATCAAGTCCTTGTTCGCACGCGAAACATAACTTGCACCAAAACAATCGAAAATGCAATTTTTTATTTTTTAAATTGTAAAGAATCAAGTGCACTACCATAATATATAATTTTTTTTAAGTTTGGATAAGTAGAACAAAGGTTATTAAAAAAATGGTACACGTATGTCTCTGAGAACTATGGAGACACTGGTAAAAGAAGTTCAATAATAATATGTTATTGTTGTTCAAATTTAAAAAAACTTATATGGTTAGAAAGCTCAGAAGATGGGTGAAAATATGGTGGCAATTTTAGAAATATCCACTTGATGAAGTGTAAACTTGATGATTGCAAAGTCGAGAAACCAAGTTGATAAAATAAAACACGTCAAAAATGAGGGAAATAGAGGGAAATCAAACTTCCAACCTGCAACTTTGTCATCCAAGTCTATTCACAATCCTAAACGATCAAAAGCGTGTACGGGATTTCTTTTGTATAAAGACCACGTACTGGTTTTTTTTAAATAAAATCACATACGGGGTATTTTTTCAATAAGAAGCACGCACACGGTTTTAAAACTAAGACAACGCTACACTTGGAGAGAGGGATCCATAATTTTTAGGGGTTTAGTAAGGGCCTGGGAGCTGATAATTATTTATTACCAAACCTCCATTCTTGCAACAGGAGTGACTCTGAAATAAATATGATTTGGCAAATTGGAGGCTCCAAAAATTAGGATATTGATTGCTTCTTCAATTACCAAGCTAGGCGATTCATAATAGGTTCTTGTAGCACCATTTCTATTTACTTTTCAGATAGTTGTTAATGTCCATGGCTGTCATATGTCCTCAGAATTTCTGAGTAATAAATGTTAAGAGTTTGGTCATTAGTGAGGATATTGTAAGAGCTTATTTGATCATTATCTCTTGAAATAAAAGAAGTAATAAGGTTGCATCTTAATTATGTCGAAGACATACCCTATATGAATTTTTCCACTCACTTTGTGAAATCAACGATTCAAATTTGAGGAGAAGGATGCAAGACTATAGGATTAATCACAACCACATATTTATATTTACATTAAATTTTAAAAAGATATATTTTATGATAAAAAACTAAAAAATACATATTTAAATATTAATTAATTAGAAAAAGAATGTTCATAAAGGAAAAAACCTAATAAGAATTTTTTTTTCAATATTATTTATTTTATTAAGATATTCTATTTTGTTTTCTAAGTTTCTAAAAAACAAAAAGAAAAAGTAGGAAAATAAATATATTATTAAGTTTCTACAAAGAATTTAAAAAAATAAATAAATAATTAGCTTATATTCTAATTCATCTTTTCCTTTTTCTTTTAATGATTAATTTTCATTAAGTGTAAAATTTATTTCAGTTATTTATGTCATTATATGAAATTACAAATAATAATTAAAAATTATTTAAACTAATTTAATTTATAATTATTTGTCTTATCAAAATGTTAGTTGCTGTAGAATAATCATATTTAGAATTAAAGTATTTCTTAATTCACTATTTTCATTGATGAGAATATTTTTAATATTACCTTCTTTTATAAGATATTCTATTTTTAAAATTTTAATTTTTTTTTTTTTAATTCTTCTACTTCATTTTTTTCAAGATTATTTATTTATTAAGTTAAAATGTAATTTTAATTATTTGTCTTCTTATGGAATAACAAATAATAATTAAAAGATATTAGAATTAATCTAACTTGTATTTTTGTCTTATTAATTTTTTTTATTGTAGAGTAATTAAATATTTGAAAGTTATTTTAATTTATATAATAAAATAAATTCCAACTTAAAACCTAAATTAAACATTTAGAACAAGAGAGCAAGAGAGAGAAACTAACTATTGATTAGTCATTTCATACCAATAATTTATAGATAGTTGTGTCCTTGAACAATTATACTAAGGGTAACATGTCATTTTATTATTATCTCCATCTATATCTCTCTTTGGGCTATCTATATCTCCTTACCTCTCCTTGTATCTCTCTCTTTTCCCCCTCTATCATTCCTACTATATTTGTCTCTGTATCTCTCCCTCTCCCCTTCTCGCTCCCTCTTTTTATATATCTCTACTTCTATGTCCTCTTTCTCCCTCTCTCCCTCACTATGTCTATTTATATATTTTTATCCCTCTATATATATCTCTATATATATTTCACTCACACACATTCCATATTTATCTTATCTCTGTCTCTATATCTCTCTCACTCACACAAACATACTCCCTATTTCTCCCTCTCCCTTGCTATCTCTATCTCTATCTCTATCTCTCTATCTCTAGATCTTATACACTCCCCTTCCTTCATCTCTCTTACTCTCTATCTCTTCACATATCACTTCTTATATCTTTATATTTCTATCTTCCCCTCTCTCATTGTTGCCCTCTTTCTATCTCCATATCTCCCTCTCCCCATTTCCATCTCCTTCCATCTATTCCTCTCTTTCACCACCTTTATATTTTAAAAGTTACATCTACTCTCTCTCTCTCTCTCTCTCTCTCTCTCTCTCTCTCCATATCTTTCTATCTTTATGCATCCCTCTCTCCATCTTTCTATCTTATCTCTCCCTATCTTTCTATCTCCCCATTACTCCCTCTTTTTATATCTCTCTACTTCTACTCTTTCTAATGTGTATACACATACACTCTTTATTTCTCCCTTCCTATCTCTATCAATTATATCTCTCTATATTCCCCACTCCCTATCACTCTCCCTCTTTCCAAGGTCTAAACCTTTTTTCTCTATTATTCTCTTTGTAACCTTATTTCTCTCTCATTCTTGCCCCCTCTATCTCTATCTCCATACATCTATATCCCCCTCTGAATCTATATATCATTATCTCTCTCTCTGTCTCTCTAAGGACCCCAATAACACAACATGACCCTTTAGGAGAATATCATGTCCTAAGGGGTCATACAGTGTCCTGAGGTGGCAAGATGAACCATTATTAAAATATTAAAAATTAGTGCCAATAATGTTTACAAAATTTGACACCTAAGGGGGTCATATGGTGTCCTAAGCGGTCATAGGACACCATATGACCCCTTAGAACATCATACGACCCATAACGACACCATATGGTGTCATAAGGGGTCATATGTTAGCTTAAGGGGTCATGGGACGCAATATGACCCCTAAGGACACATTACATGACCCATAATGACACCTAAGGGGTCATATGGTGTCCTAAGGGGTCATAGGACATTGTATGACCCCTTAGGACATGATACCACCTCTAACGAAACCTAAGGGGTCATATGGTATCCTAAGGGGTCATAGGACACAATATGACCCCTTAGAGTACAATATGACCCATAATGACACCTAAGGGGTCATAGGATACCACATGACCCCTTAGGACACAATATGATCTCTAACGACACCTAAGGGGTCATATGGTATCCTAAGGGGTCATACAAAACAATATGACCCCTTAGAATACAATATGGCCCATAACGACACCTAAGGGGTCATATGGTGTCCTAAGGGGTCACAGGATACCACATGACCCCTTAGGACACTATATGACCTTTGACGACACCTAAGGGGTCATATAGTATCCTAAGGGGCCATACAACACAATATGACCCCTTAGAACACAATATGACCCATAACGACACCTAAGGGGTCATATGGTGTCCTAAGGGGTCACAAGATACCAAATGACCCCTAAGGACAACACACATCCCATAACAACACCTTATGGTATCGTAAGGGGTCATATGGTGTCCTAAGGGGTCATAGGACACAATATGACCAACATGTTCTGCCTTTATCTCCCTTACTTTCCCATCCTCTCTCTCTCTCTCTCTCTCTCTCTCTCTCTCTCTCTCTCTCTCTCTCCCTCCCCCTCTGTCTCCCTTTTCCATCCTCTCTCTGCCCCCTCTCTCTTTCTCCCTCTCTATTTTCCTCCCTCTCCCTCTCCCTCTCCCTCCCCCTCCCTCCATTTTCCATCCTCTCCCTCCCACTCCCTATCTCTCCCCCTCTCCCTCCCACTCCCTCCCCCTCTCCCTCTCCCTCTCCCCTCTCTCCCTCCCCCCTCTGTCTCCCTTTCCCATACTCTCTCTACCTCCCCCTCTCTTTCTCCCTCTCTATTTCCCTCCCTCTCCCTCTCCCTCCCTCCCTCCCTCCCTTTTCCATCCTCTGTCCCCCTCTCTATCTGTCCCCCTCTCTCCCTCTCTCCCTTCTCCCTCGCTCTCTCTCCCGTCTCCCCCTCTCCCTCCTACTCCCTCTTCCTCTTCCTCTCCCTCGCTCTCTCTCCCCCTCTCCCCTTCTCCCTTTTTCTCCCTCCCTCTCTCCCTCCCCCTCCCCCCCCTCTCCTTCCCTCCCTCTCCTTCACAGTTTCTTTACTATAGGAAGCACATACAGGGTTTTGCTGAGTTAAAAGAGCATACAGGGTGTTGGGAATATTAACGTTGGCATGTTGAACATTTTTAGGGCTAAGAGCGCATATGGGGTTACTAAAAATACCATGTACACAATTCTGGGACATACTTTTAGTTACCCAACAACCTCAACGACCTCATAAGAAGTTTTTGAGGTTGTTGAAGGCCCCACTGCAACTATTACTGTGCTTCTGTGACTATTTTATATGTTGAAGTAAGTGAATTTTTTGTTTTGCATGATTTCAAATGATTGAATTATTGTTCTTATTAGTTTGGTCAATGTTATTATGATTATTTAATAGTTTTGATTCAAAAAAATAATGATAATGCTCAATTTTATGGTTATTTGATTGTTTAAGAACTTATGTTTACATATACATGTAAAATGATTCCATTTAGAACAACTAGTATTAACGATGGGAAAGAACAAGCAAGGAACGATGGAACAATGAGAGGCTGAAAAATAAAGACAAAGACAACGTATGAAGAAATTGCGTGACATAAAAAAATGGGACAAGAAGGTACATCATCCTCAACATATCAATTCGATTTACCAAATGAACATAATGCACCTAATGCAATTGAAGAAGAGACCACATTGAATAATCAATTAAATGATGAACATACACTAGCTCTGTTTGATGAATTGAATGTAACCAATGGATGCAATGCATCGATGTTAACACTTCCTAGAATCATTCGTAGGAAACCAAAGTATTTAATTGACATTGATGAGAATATTTTGAAGACAATGCCCGATAAAATGAATGAACAAACTTGTAGGAGAATGGTTAAAAGAATATGGCAAAACTATTTTGAAAACTTAAATAAAACTGCAAGATGCCACTTAATTGTTGAAATGATTAAAAATTTGAATTTTAGAGAGACAATGAGAATTCTAGGTCTAAGATCATTCGAAAGTAATAGCGAAAGAACTATTGTGAGAAATCTATTTGATGCATATCAAGCTATTGGTTCAAAATCACGTACTAAAGATTCTAATGTTACTTGATGTGTCATTAGATCAATCATAATGAGCAAGAAAATTAAAAAAATTGTTTGATAAGCAAAACAAGTAAGTCATTCAACATTAGTAGAGAAAAATTACGTAAAGCATTAGAGAGGTGGGATAAAATAGAGGATCCTAACAATAATTCTCTTTGGGCATTCTCGGGTAGACTACCATGCAAAGGCAAGGTTGTTGTTGATGCACTAAGAACATTAATTGAAATTTTTTGGCATCACAACACAAGGGTTTCGCCTAACCAAAGAGATGTTGTTAGAAGGCGAATCATATATAGAAATGGTGAGCCACATGTCAAACACAATTTGGATATGACTCAAACAAAATTTTATTAAAGATTCCTTGAAAAGTTTCCTCAAGTAAGAATTAGTCAAAGATTTTTTGAAATGGGAAAACCTTTTTATGTTAAGATTAATAATGTATGCACCACATGTTGTTGTAGGATATATATTGAATTTTTCATGCACTATGATATTTATCGTCATATATGTTGTACTGGATTGAGAGAAACAGTCCATCAAAGTTTGACAATTTTTCTTGAGAGATCGCACCGGTAGGGTATGGCTCTCAACGTTCCAATGATTTGGGAGGCACAACAGGGGCATGTCTAGCGTAAACCTGCCCACTCAGAGGTTCTTGTGATGTTGGTTTGTGCCCACGAAGGACGAAATCAATTCTAGCCTATGTTGCAACTTTGCATTGCATGTGATTGATGGTTTTTGCAGCAGGTGAAAAAATGCTACCATTTGAAAATGGTCCCGAGTTGTCAGAAACCAAGAAAGGCCATTGTAGAAGATCCTCATCTGACCCTAAAGGTTCAAATTGACCCATCATATGTGTCTTGGATTGAGAGAAACAGTCTGTCAAATTTTGACAATTTTTTGGACTTAGGGCACTTAAGAGTTCGCTTCGGGAGGGTATGGCTCTCAATGTTTCAACGCTTTGGGAGGCACAAAAAGAGCATGTTTGGCATAAAACTACCCACCCAGAGGTTCTTGTGATGTTGGTTTGTGCCCACGATGGACGAAATCAATTCTAGCCTATCTTGCAACTTTGCATTGCATGCGACTAACGATTTTTTGTAGCAAGCAAAAAAATGCTAGCATTTAAAAATGGTTGCGAGTCATCAGAAACCAAGATAGGCCATTGTAGAAGAGCCTCAAATGATCTTGTAGGTTAAATTGGATTGATCATATGTGTCCTATATTGAGAGAAACAATTCATCAAAGTTTGACAATTTTTTGGACTCACGACACTTGAGAGATTGCGTCGGTAGGGTATGGCTCTCGACATTATGACGCTTTGGGAGGCACAATAGGAGCGTGACTAGTGTAAAATTTCCCACTCAGAGGTGCTCATGATGTTGGTTTGTGCCCACAAGGAACATAATCAATTCTAGCCTATCTTGCAACTTTACATTGCATGCGACTGGTGATTTTTGCAGCATGCAAAAAAATACTACCATTTGAAAATGGCTCTGAGAAATGAGATTCCGAGATAGGTAATTTTAGAAGAGCCTCACATGACCCTAAAGGTTCAAACGGATCAATCATATGTGTCCTGGATTGAGAGAAACAGTCCATCAAAGTTTGACAATTTTTTTGACTTAGGGCACTTGAGAGATCGTGTCGGTAGGGTATGGATCTCGACGTTATGACGCTTTGGGAGGCACAATAGGAGCATGCCTAGCATAAACCTTCCCACCTGGACATGCTCGTGATGTTGTTTTGTGCCCACGATGAAAGAAATCAATTCTATCATACCTTGTAAATTTGACAAGTTTGACAAGTTTGACAACTTTGACAACTTTGACAACAACTGAGCAACTTTGACAACATCTTTCAATGTTCTTGGCGTAAATTAAGGTCGGAAGAAAAGAGAAGAGACTTGGTATTTCTTCAGAAGTGGCTAAGCTAAATTTAACATTGGTAATACGTCCGAGGGGAACAAAAGAAACATCTTTCGTGATTTTCATCTCCATCTTTTTTGAATTTGCAGACAAGAAAGCAATGTTCAGCTTCTCACTTTTGCAAATGAACAACTTTTACATCTTTTATCCAAATGACCCCAAACTTTCACAAATTACTTCAAATAACCATTAATGGTCTCAAATAACCTTATTTAGATAAAACAATGGAGAACAAAATGAAAACCGAAATTTGACCATTGTGAGCATGAGGGTGCTATCTCACCACTCACATTGACAAATATAAACGAAAGGAATCAAAAGCATCTAGTGATCATTAACATGGATCAAATCTGACCATTACCATTGAATTTCATTTTCATTGAGACATGGAGTTTTGTAGGGTTAATTCAATATTTTAGAAAGTTTATCAAATCATATTCCATGATTGCAATGCTTTATATCATAGATGTTTGTTGTTTATATTCATATTGTTGATTATACAAGCAAATATTCATTTAACTTTATATATATATATATATATCTCAAAATGCACAATAATCAACACAATGAACAAATTTCATATGTATCGAAAATGCCTATCAATATCAACAAAATGCACAATAATGAACACAATACACATTTATTGGATCGAATATCAACATTTATATATATGAAAAAAGGCATGTATGCGAAGTCAATATAAGTTTTACAAAAATGTGGCATATGCCATGTCTAAATTGATATACAATAAAAATGTGGAATATATCTATATGTATTGGTCATTCAATGACCACAACTAACACTATATGATCCTATACAGTTTGTGGTGGATCATCAAAATCGAGCCTCTTCAATGCACTACGTGGCTCTGTAGATGGCTGCAAAACCACAATTCAAAAGCTAAGTTAGAATCCTTTTGTAGAAAATAGTTCACAATTATCAACATAACTATGCATTTAACTATAATTTCTTTGCAATAGAAATGTAGATTACCTCATCTGCTGATCTAGGATCTACTGTTTTCTCCTTGTCAGCCTTAGGAGTTCTCTTGAATACCTTCTTCAAAGGCTCCAAGTTATGGCCAAACCGTGAAGGGGGCTATTGTCAATTAAATACAATTAATATAATGTACTAACATATATACATAAAAAACACTAAAAATCTACGATATAGAAAACAAAACTGTACCGGAGCCTGAGATGCTTCTCCAATAGAGTGAGGAGGGCTCTCCATCGATAGAGTAGTTGTCGCTATTACCTGTATGAAAAATGATCAAGATTAAATACAATTAATGATAAGTATTGTAGGTTAAAAATAATTAATGTAATATATAAAACAAAAGCGTACCAGAGACTGAGATGCTTCTCCAATACATGGAGGAGGGCTTGCCATTGATGAAGCAACTATAGATATTTCCTGTATGAAAAATGATAAGATTATAATTCATCACAAGTTCACATGTACACATGCATACAATCATCAAATCAAGAAAATAAAGTAGAAATACATACCTCCGCCCTCTCTCAATCCTTGGGTGTATCAAGTGCATTCAACATATCTACAAAGCTCAATGGTCGTTGTATATAAAACAGACAAAAAACACTAATCAATCTACAAATTCCAACTAAGACAATTTCAACCTTTTCAAACGATTGTACCATAAAAAATGTGTTCAAATACCTTCTTCCCACGTTTAGGCGTCCTCGAGGATTTCTTTCGCTGAGGACCAGGCCCAGACACGGAGGGGGTACCCTATAAAAAAAAAATTAACACGAGATATTAGTACAGATAATATTAAACATAATTTAGCAAATCTAAAGTTAAATGACTTGCATAAATTCCATCAAAAGAATACATAAAATAAGGTGTACAAAATATGATACCGCATAGCTCTGTAGGCCAAAATCAATCACCGAGAGCGTGACATTGTCAATCTGGGACATTTGGTCCTTTGACAATGCCTACAAAACAAAAAATTGTCAAGCATTAAAGAGAGTTAGTATATGTTGTAATTTTTTTGAATTCAAAGTGTACTATTCTATTTTAACTTGTTACAAAATTTATACCTCAGGCGTTGATGTTGCAGCTGCAATAACTGCGGGAGGAATATCAAATGTCATTGCTGCATCCTGAAATTCATATTATTTGTATCAATTTAAATCGATCAAAAAATGAAAATTTATTTACAATTACAAATTTTAAGTGACTAATAAATAAAATGTTATGAATTCAAATCAACACACCTGTGTTTGTGGTTGACTCAAAAACAACATGTCCATCAATTCATCTGTCAACTCCATATCCTCAGTCGTATTAGTCTGACATCTCCTCCCGCAAATTGTGCACGAATGGGCTATGGAGTCATTTGTAGTGGCCTCATCATCCATCACTGTGCATATGGCTAAGCAAGTGGGACACACATGTTGAATGGGCTCACCAGTACTAGTTGCCCCAGCTAATGGATCATCGTCCGATACAAGAGGGTGTGCTAACTATGTCCCATGTTGGATGATCACATCAGTCAATGTTGTGACCGCCTAAAGAGTATTTAGCTCCATCGACTTTTTCAGGGATATTGGGACAGTCACATGCACCTTGGGTTTGGGTGCTAGGGGGCGACGAATCTGCAGGTCTACTACCCTACGATCTCTAGGTCTATCTTGGGCAAAGCCGCCACCTCTACCATGCAACTCTCTCATATCAAAATAATTAGGCTTCTCATTAAGGACAAACTCACAATATACTTTCCTCAAAAAATACAATGGTGCACCTCATAATTATTACAAGGTGGTTCGTCAAAGACCATCCACCACCTATTCCAAAACAGATCCCTCATCTGCACATTGGTACACCAATGTATGGGAAACCTCTTTGCATTAAGAGGTAAGGACTCAACAATTCTAGGATCAACAAAAAAAGCACATATTTGTACTTTACTTATGTTTTTGTTTTTCACTCCCTCATATGATAATCCATTCTCATAAAATGCACAACACCTATCCCTATAGTTTCCCCATTTTGTAATCTGAGTGGAAACTACAGTGACACCACTAGCTAATGTTTCTAGGCTAGTGGCAAGGGATAAATGATGCTCAAGGTTAGATGTTTTCAATTTATTAATCAATCTACTTATTTTAGCAATGTTTTGCCCTAACTGATTAAGCAATTGATCATGTGTAGCTGGTGTACACCCGAAAGGATGAGCTGAAAGAGTATTTTGCGGGTTTTGTTGTGGGTTATGCTATGGGTTTTTATCTTGTTGTGGTTCTGGAGAATCTGATATATTTGTAACAAAAAATAAAAAACTAATCAAAATCAATGATTTTAAATTCAAAATGTAAATAAATTTATCAAATATACAAAATAAACAATTTTTTTTTAACAACCTACCTATTTCCATGGCTAGGAAGTGGAAATCATGAGCCTGTGCGTAGATTTGCAAGGAAATGCCCCTCCAAACTGCTTTCGGTCGGGGGTATAAAATGAGACCCAATTGGCGTAAGAAAATATATATATTGACAGGCAGCGCGTATGCAGTCTTAAAACACTAAGACCACGTACGGGGTTCTAATTTCTAAGGGATTGCGTATGCGGTCTTAGTTTTTAAGGACCGTGTACATGGTCCCTTCCCTTTAGGCTTGACATAAATGAACCAAAGCGCGTATGGGGTTATTCAAAATTCAAAAACCACGTATGCGCTATCTGTTTTTTTAGCTTTTTTTAGGTGTGTCCACTTTTTTGCACCATCTTGGTGCACACATTGATGATGCTTTTGTGAAAAGGTCGGCCTTTTTGCAACTTGTATGGAAATGAAAATAGATGAATACAAAAGAAGTGTTGAGAGAAAAGCCCAAAGGCTAGATAGGTCTGACCAAGAAAATCAAGAAGTCAAGAATGACATAATGGAAGAATTCAAAAGAATCATTGCAGATGAAGGCAAGACCATCATAAATCAAGTCGGGGTCTTAATTCTACCAGAGTGGGATATAGAAGATGTAGTGGCTTTCGATGCCATTAGTAAATCGAAAGAGCAACAATTTAGTTCAGACGAAGAAGCAAGGTTGGCATTGAAAGGATCATAATTTGTAGATGATTATGCAACCTTGACAATATGGGCATTAGAGCAGGGGCCTAGAAGGCCTGATATCAGTGATATAAACCCAAGCTTGAGGGGAAGCCTCATCATAAAAAGATCCTCTGATACATCAAATGTTGAGGCCTCAAAGTTAGTTGTTGATGTGGCCAAATTGGCCCATGAAACTTCTAAGAGGGAGGCCATGGAAAAAGAGGAACTTATGAAGAAGTTTGAAACATTTTCAATGAATATAATGTAGTTCAAAAGAGATGTGTGGAGCTACAAACTATAGTTCAACTTCTTGAGTAGGGACAGATAGGAGCATCCCATTTTGCTCCTACAATTGCATTTGCACCATCAACATTTGGGTTTCCACCTGTCATCCATGTAGATGCAACAGTTCAATTTGACAATGAGACTGATATCCCAAGCATATCATTAGTGTCATATGTTGATGAAGAACCTGAACCTACTAGATCAACTGATCCAACAAGACCCCAACTTTTAGAGGTCACTAAGTTGGAGAATAAACTAAAGGAGTCAAAGGACCAGTCTGCCTTCAAGAAAAGAGAGATAGTTAGCTCAATGCTAACTCATTTGAATGAGAAGGTGGATAGTAGGTTAAATAGCATTCATTCTTTATATTATTTATTATTTAATGCTATTCAAAAAATTTGATAGAGATAAGGAAGTGGCAATCCCTTTGTTTACATAATGGTTACAAAGGGGAAATGAACTTAGAATAATGTCAATGGCTTCCAAATATCATGTTGAGAGGCCACCTATGCTTCAACCAACCCATTTGTTGGTAAAGTCAATGCAAGAAGCCCAGATTTTGCTAGAAAGTTTAGAAAGAAAGATAAGGGAGTTGATGAGTAACTTCAATGAGCTGAATGAAACACTTCTTCCAGGTATTGTGGATGAAAATGGGGCAATTAAGCCTTTACAAATTTGGAAAGAAGAGGCAGAAAGGGTCATCAACACTCAAGTAGAACTGATTTGTGAGGAGTTGGGTATTAGCATGCTGGAGGACAACATGGACAAAATAATATGTACGTACAAGGAGATTTTTTGAGTCTTTTGAAAGAGGAAAATCAGGTGGCGGTTAAATATACCTCCATATAGAGAAAAGGTTGATGAGGTCATGAAATTTAAATGGCCATTTGATGAATAATATGGCGAATGGAGTAATACCTACTTGAAGGAGTAAGGACTGCAAAGAGTTAGTTAGTTAACTATTTGATGTGATAGTCTCGAAAGCAGTTTAGTTTCCTCTTAGCAATTACCTTTTTGAGCACGAGCATCAACAAGGTGGGCCCACATCAGATCTTCATCGACAACAACAAAGAAAACCAAGTGCATAAAGTGTCATGATGAAGCAGTTGCAAGTATTTGATGTTGGTTTTGACATTCCTTAAAGAGAATTTTTGTAACAGAATTATGTGTAACCGGTCATTTTTGAATGACATGTGTCTCCTTTGGCCTGTAGCTTGTTTGCTCCCTTATTTTATATAAAAAGGAATTCAAGGCCAAGAGATAGGATTCCAATTTTGGCTCTGTGTTTTTTCTAAGTCAGAGTCATAGGTTCCTGTAGCAGGTTTTAAGTGAAAATGAGTAAATTGTAAAATTTTTGCAGAGCAATAGATAAGAGTCTAGTGTCAATTTTTTTTTTGCAAGTTCTTGAAGGAGTTATATGTAGATTGTTTTATGATAAAGAGAGCAAATTTATTCAATAGAAATAGAATTCTAATCTATTTCTCTTCATTGTACAATTCTATCAACTTTTGAATGAAATATAATCAAGGGTTTCTTGCATTCAATGCATTGTTGTGATGTATGTAATTTGTGTTTATGCTTTGATCTAAGGGATCAATTAAATGCTAAAACAAAATTGCAGAGTGGTAGGGCTTGTTCAGGGATGTGATAAGTAGTATGGGTTGGGATTGTAGATAAGAAATATTGTAAGGCAATATTATCTTAAATCTAAATGCTATTAGATATAATTCTATTATAATTCATTTTATGTCTTGAATTCAATCACCCAATGGAATAAGCCATTGGTCATAACTTGTTTTAAGTCTTTACAATCATTTATGTGTTCAAATTTAATCTATATTTGCTACACATTGATGATTATCAGAATAAATTTCAACTCATATTTGTTGTTACATGTTTTATCCATCTCATGCTCTAATAGGTTGAGGATCACTGGAGAATTCATCATTCTTGAGCATTCTCCCTCTTTGTTGATCCTGTATATGAGATTATCTGCTTTGTTTTGGTGTAATCTATGAGTATGATACATAGATTATAGATTCACCAAGGGATCATCCTCCTGGGTCTTGCAGAGCCCAAAGTGTAGAAGAATTTGCAGAATCCTTGTCATAGTTGGTCCAAGTTCTAAAGGATATTGATAGTTGGAGTCACTAATACATTTGGCCTAAAATTCTGACGGAGGTTTCCGATGGAGAAGGTATATTGTGATCAAATTTGATTTTTTTTTGAAAAAATGCTCGCTTTCGTCGGAATTCCAACGATAATGCAACATTTGGTTTCGACGAAGAAGGAATTGGCAATGATTTTTTTTTTTTAAGAAAAAGTGCCCGCATTCGTCGAAATTACAACGATCGCGGGCATTACTTAAAAAAAGAAAAGAAGACCAAGTCATTTCATAAATCCCACCTCTTTGTCCCATCGACCTCTGCCATTACAAAATATCGTCTTTTCGTCTCGTGGACCTCTGCCATTACAAAATCCTGCCTCTTCATCCCGTGGACCTCTGCCATTACAAAAGCTCCAACTTGGATAAGTCTCCTCTAACAAGGAACCTATGGGTTTAATCGCTACAGGATGTAGGAATGATCAGCTATCGTAGCGCCGCTTTCCTTTCCTTTCGCATTTGAGCCAAAGGATGTGTTTGTCAGGGCAGCCATTTCAATTATCATCACTTCACTCTAAATTGGGCATTACAAGATCCGGTTGAAGAAAAAAGGTAGGGTATAATCAGCCAATTCATTGTTATACATATTCAAATATTTAGATTCAAAGTTTATTATAGATTTATCAAATTAATTGCCAATAGCAGAGATGGTGAGAGGTTTCTGTAATATGATATGATCGATTTAAAAGAAGAATTTCTTACAAGACCTAAACCCTTGAACAATCCTACAATCATGTATTAATTAAACACTGCATTTTAAATAATGAACAATATAGTAAGCCTGAAACATATTAACACTACTTTCCATATTTAAAATATATCTTAATTAAGGAGAGGGATGACCTAAACCTGCGTGATCGAGTGCCATTATGTGAAATATATCCTAATTATGGATGCTGGTATATATGGTTGTGACAGAAAATCCCTACTGCAGAACTGCGAGAGCACTGTGTAGTGATCGAGTGCTATTTTTTGTCGGTGTTTTGGAAGGGAGCATAAGTGTACCTTTAGGAAGGTGGTATAAAATGGAAGTTGAGAGGTATAAGGTTATGAGGTGTGGGTTAGGATACGATAGGGAGGTAAGTGATGAAGGATGTAATGACGAAAGAGTAAGTTAGGATATGTTAAGGGTTTGGAAGGTATGAAAGTGAATGGGGGGAGATAAAAGGATGTGAAGGATGGAATGGGGTTAGGTAGGTGAAGTAAAAGTAACTGTGAATGAGGTTAAGGTTTAGGATAGGATGTAGGAAAGTGAAGGAGGTTAAGACAGAGGATATGAAAGGTAGATGGAAGGTAATAATGATAGGAACTGAGGTAAATGTTATGAGGTGTGGGTTAGAAAATAGGGTGTAGGAAATGGAAGGAAGGGTCATATCACTTTGAGAGTTTTCACCAAGATGAATAGCCTGAGTATGGACCTCAAATCTTACAAGCCATGAGGATCCACTTGTAGTAGAGGAGCATATACTTGCATCTTGGGAGCTTATTAGGAGTTCGCCTTGAATTTGGGAAATACACATAGAGGAGATAGAATATTGATTAATACACATTACCTAGCCTCATCATGCATAAATACAGGAGGTATAGACTATAGAAAGCACATATCATTAGCCAAAGGATCATATTCAAGAGTTGCTTCATCTCCAATCCTCTACATTTTTAAGATCCACAAATGGGGTTGAGGATAAGTCTTGGTTACTTAGCTTGTACTTATGCTTTGGGTTGCATCTATATGTGAGCAACCTAAAGGCATAATTTTCAATGCAATTTTTGAGAGGACTTGCTTCCACCTTGTGGTACTGGGAGGATAAAATGCACCAACTCACATTGGAAACCCTCTCTAGATACCATTTTGGAGTGCTTCAAAGTGTGTTCTATTTCAAAATATTTTTGACAGAGATGAATAGATGAGTTTCACAATTTACATAATAAGGTTTCATAGTGGTTGAACATGAGAGTTAACTTGTCTTGAATGTTAACTTGTCTTGAGAGTTAGTTTTTGGAGTTCTTGTAGTTTGTAGATTACATTCAAGACAAGTTACTTGTCAATTATTTCATTAGGGGTGGAAACCCCAAAATTTCAGTTTTCCTACACATGGCCAATCCAAATGACTTTAGGATTGCTATGGCAAAGTCTCTTATGGAAAAGGAGGTACATGGGAGGACACAAGAGGCATGAGAGAAGTTTGTAACCTTGATGAAGGGACTAAAGTGTCCATAGGCCTCACCATCCTTCAAAGGATAATTTAGACTTACTATATGATTTACAAAGAAAAACCCAATAGTATCAATATTAGGGACAAAGGTCTAGATCGTAGTAGGGGCCATAGGGTAGTCACATGTGACCAACATCGACACAAGGATATTTTAGGTATGAGAGACTATAGGGCTATCAAGCTAGGCCTTCTATGATTCAACAACCTTTTAGGGGAGAAGCTAGTGTTTTTAGTAGTTAGGATCTTCTAATTATGGTGGGGCCTAGCCAACATAGGGTTATATGAGATAGGGGTAAGCTCAACAGTGATGTGTATTAGATTGTCATCAAAGTTTCCTGTTAGTGTTATTTTGTATCAACATTAACCACTTATTGTCATGGGAATCAACTAATAGACAACATAGATATTTATCATCAACCTCCTTTTTTTTCACCAAAGGGATAAAATTTATTAAACACAACGAGAATTACAGAGCAAGAAAGTAGATACATAACCTAATCTAATCTCCATTTGCATAACCTAAGAAGGTAGATACAACTAAATAATCTTGAAAGAATTGCATATGAAGGGCACTATTAGAAAAGAACTTATGTACCATGCTAGTCTATGTAGCTACTACTAATTATTGCATAGAAATAGATACATGTGTTATAATGTGTTGAAATAGTAGCTAGCTCGAATAAGACTGACCCTATAAATGTAACTTGTAATTTGGCCTGACCCTAATTGGGTGATGTAACTTGTGGTCCTATATTGAATGTAACTTGTAATTTGGTCTGAATGTAACCAAGGATAAATATTCAAAAAGTATAATAATTACACTAATACATATATCACTCTCATGCCTTCCTTAATTTGATATAAGGTCCCTCTATCCTGTTAATGCATGATAGCCTCGGTAAGATAAATGATTGAATGAGAGATAAATGAAGTCTCTCATTCAATCATCTATCCTATCGATAAACTATGATGAAGACTTCAAGCTATTGTTCCTTCATTTGATCGATGATCATTCTTAAATTTGTATATATTCAACCATACTTGAAAAGTTCAATCAATGCTTAACTACCGATAATCATCGGTTGTAAATCTCATAGCACAGAATACCGATTGGTATCGGTTTACATTAAAACCAATGCACTCCTATTAATATCGGTTAACATATTAACTATGAACACCGATTGTTATCGGACTTAACCAATGCACTCCGATTAATATCGGTTAATATATTAACTGTGAACATTGATTGTTATCGGGCTTAACTACTACATACCGATTAGTATCGGTTGCCTTGCATATGATAGACATGTCGATTAAGTATCAGGTGGTTTGTTAAGTGATATATACACCGATGAAATATTTGGGCATAAAATAGATGAAATGCACTCCTTACTACTGCTGCACAATATTTTGGTCGATGATAGTTTTAAAATAGTAAAGGAAGGTGTATGGAACTGGCCTACTCTTCTAATTTTCATGCCATCAAAATTTGAGTTTGATTGTCATCATTTACTTTGCCAAATTCTTCACACGTAACTCCTGAATCAATTTCCTACACACAAAATGACAAAAATAGGTTTGTTGATGGGGGCTTTCCTAGGTCAAATAGGTTTGAATATACCTTAATGTGTGCAATATGGAAGGTTTGTATTCTTAATCTCCTGCCCATTTCTTAATTTAAAAGATGATATCTTTATTAAACATTTCCTCTATTTTTGGAGGTAGACATCTTTAGGAAAAGATCTTTTCCTCCCTCTTTAAAATGATCCCTTTAGATGTAATCTAAAAATGCTTAAAATCGAACATGATACCTTGATGAATCTTTCTTGAATCCTCACACAAGGTTTTAGGATGTCATGCAGAATGGTGTGCTTTAACTTGAATTCTCCTTCAATTCTTGATGAATGCTTGATTGCTTGTTCACTTGGAATTGAATTGATTTTATAATTAAGAGATCACTTGAATTGTAGGTAAACCCCTTCAAATGACAGGGCAGGCTTCCTTTTATACCTAATATATGTCTTGAAAACATTTTATCCTGATGGCTTTAAATTAAAGTACTTTCTCTTCTATCTGGTATTAGTGGAGCAGAGGTTGCATTTCATCGACCTAGGATACATATTTCCGTAGATAGAACACAAGTTAAATGTATCCCAGGTCGATGCAAAGCAACCTTTGCTTCAGAGATCACTAGAAAATAGAGAAAGAACTTTAATTTAATGCCATCAGGATAAAAGGCTTTCAAGACAAATAAATGGTATGCAATTGTATCTATTTGGAATGCATTACCCAAACAACGCAATCGATCAGTCGCCTTTGAAGAGAAAGTGGTATGATGAAATATTTGGGCATAAAATAGATGAAATGCACTCCATACTACTGCTACACAATATTTTGGTCGATGATATTTTTAAAATAGTAAAGGAAGGTGTATGGAACTGGCCTACTCTTCTGATTTTCATGCCATCAAAATTTGAGTTTGATTGTCATTATTTACTTTGCCAAATTCTTCACATGTAACTCCTGAATCAATTTCCTACACACAAAATGACAAAAATAGGTTTGTTGATGGGGGCTTTCCTAGGTCAAATAGGTTTGAATATACCTTGAAGTGTGCAATATGGAAGGTTTGTATTCTTAATCTCCTGCCCATTTCTTAATTTAAAAGATGATATCTTTATTAAATATCTCCTCTATTTTTGGAGGTAATTTAATGTTCTTTCATATTTTTGTATAGATTCTTTATAATAGTCTATTATAGTGATTTGTTCTATTATGGATCATGTAGTGGGTCAGACAACTTTGTCGTCGATGCATGAAAGCATTGCATGAGTTCTAATTTTAAAAATTGCATAAAACATTTGTAATTTATTTGATTCAATGTTATTTGAAAAAAAGTTTATCAAATGATGTTTCCTTTCTCCAAGAATTGGATCTAGGATCTTTCCGTCAGATAATATGTAACATCCAATGAATAAATATTTTCTTTACAAATGTTTATTTTATTTTATTATCGTCTGAGTGTGAATTATAATTTATATCTGTGCAGTAGCAGAAGATACAAGCTGAAGACTCATGCACATGTAAATTTCTTAAAAGAAAGCAAACAAGCATTATCTTGAATGACACGGAAACAAGCTCATCAGCTGCCTAGAAGAGAGCAATTGGAGAAAAGTAGAGGACAGTGTTAAAGGGTGATAAATACATAGAGACTAGTATGCAATACAAACAAATAATGTCTGGAGTGTGTGATGTGACGTCTCTAATTTATGTCCAGAGGGACTAACTGGTTTTGGAGTTCCTAAGAAACCTATTAGGCCACGGTTGGAGGAAATCAATGTGTATTTCATGCAAGGACCACCTTTTTTCTATTATGAGAATGATGCTTTTGCATCAAAGGATATTTGGAAGGCAATATCCGACAATTTCTATAGTGTGGAACCAGAGTTGGCAGACTCAAAGTACTTTTCGACTTCCAGAAGACCAAGAGGTTATGTACACAATCTCGCAATATAAGGGTGATTTCAAGCATTGCCTCTCCCCCCCATGACTATTCAGGAAGCACTTCCTCAGACAAAGGACTATTGGCCTCCATGGGATGAAAGAAAAAAATTGAATTGCTAGACTATAGACGATGTGGTGGTGTCCTTCGTGAAGAACTTTGCACTATAATTGAAAATTCACGAGGGAAATTGCAAGATAGTGAATAGAAATACATTCTTGAAAAGTGGGAAGAATGGATCTTGGTTTGGGTGGGGCTAGGTCAGGTGGCTCCTCTAGAGGTTGACGAGATAGAAATAATATTAGGATTTGAAAAAGTTCACACTCGTGGAACTTTGTGTGCGACTGATCAATTGCACTGTTTGGGTAATGCATTCCAAATAGATACAGTATCAAGGGAAGACTATAAGACACTAAACTAGGAGTTACAAGAAACAACAACAGGTTTAAAGTCGCTGGTTAAACTTAGGCTAACATCTAACTAGCATAATGGGTTCACGCATAACTAGAGTACCCAGAACTCATAAGCTATGCTCTGATACCAATGTGTCATCCGCCAACAAACCCCAGGGAAACTTACTACAACTAGGTCCAAAAAGAGAGGAATAATTTTATTTTTAGTTTACTAACAAGGTTACATCTAATTTAATCTAGACATTAAGTTTATGATTTAGTTCAATAGTTTAAAATCTATCGTTAAGTGTTTACCCGTTGCTTCATACATTGCGTTACTATCACAAGTGAAGACCTATTTACTAGGTTTAATAGCTTACATGGTTCCATCGTTTCCCTAGGGCATTGACATCACTACTAACTCCTACGTCATTTATGGTTTATGGTCAATCCATTTAAATTACTGTTATAGTAATAGTTCACTTTTTATGATCTTAATGATCAATCCTTATCATAAAACACAACTACGAATACATGTATGCATATTAATCTATAAGCTACACTTCACATGAAATGCTACTATTGATGTCCACTACTCAATGCACCAACTCACAAGCATGCTCATTAACCTACTTATGCAACCTACATGTTCATGATGCTATTTGTGCAATATTAGTTTCATGGCAGCCATAACACAATTATATGAATTCTCATTTAGCTCTTAACGATGCCTATGTACTAAGTTTCATAATAGTTTTCAGCCTTAGTGATATTCTAGTTTCCAAGCATCTAACTATATCATCAATAGTTTTGTGTTTCCCATGCTTAACATTGATAGTCTAAGTTTTTTGTTTATGCCATTGTTCATATCGTCGATCTCATTAATGTATGCTAACATCTACTTGGTTTACATCCATACTCACATGAAGATATTGAAGGTACAAGCATTAATCCTTTTCCATTGTAAAGAAATAACATGAAGAAAGTAACAACATCTATTTTCCATCACATCTACATATCTACTATCTAACATTTAATTACCACATAAATAATCGTATTGATGATTTAACTATTTGACAAGATACTTTTCAATTACAATTAACTAACCTATCTTATATACTAAGCATGACAATTTCATTCATGTCCTATGAGCTCAAATTAAGGAATATACATGATTAACAAATGATAAGACATTACTAGCAAGGGTATATCATTTTCTTCTTTCTTTCTACTAACATTTGATTAACTCATATTATTACTTCCATTTGAATGTACCATCTAAAGTAACTCATGAATACATTATTGGTTGTTTTTACATAGTATTACAATTGTGAGTATCACTCACTTCTTATACAACATTCTTAGATTAATACATGATTTAAGTTTCTCTATTATAAGGTAATCAATACATGAATCTGCTCCAAGGGTTCAAAATCAACATGAAGACAACTCCAAGTCCACGTACGAAGACAACACCAAAGAAGACAGAAAAACCCCAATGACAAAAAGCTCCAACCACCCGACCAATGTGGAGCCTACAAGGAACCACCCCTCGAGCTATAGGAGATGTTGCTAGGTCCTAATTCACACACAAAACCAAGGTTGACGCTTCACCAAGGAACTAACACCAACAACTTCCATACACACAACCATGCACCAAGCAAACAAGAGAGAACAATAGGTTTCCAAAGGCCGATAGAACATCATAACAAGAGTGCAAAAGTAAGCAAATGACTCACATGTAAGAGTGAGTGCCATCACACGCCAACCAAGAACAAGGCACTAGCTTATGGCATGCAGAACCATCTCGACCTTGAGAGAGACCAAGGGAGATTAGCTTATCGTCTCCACGGTCTTCCCATGCTCAACCTAAAACATCCTCCCTAGGACCGAATCATGAGGCACTGATAAGTTATTATCTTTTTAAATTATCTAACTACCCATACCCATTCATTAATTAGTTATCACTTGATTAAAATATGGTAAACTCCCTTATGCCCAAAAGGTCTAGACTTCACGCATCCTTACAAGGAACCTTGTTAAAGTCCATCTCTCATGATCCCCCGGGTGTCATAAAGGAGCCCACTCCATCTACGTGGATCCAAAAACAATAAAACAACCTTGAGGCCCTTACACAAGTAATTATCAGACACAACTCCAACAATGCCAAACCATGACACACACGTACCCAAAAGATTGAACAACACATGAGGAAGATCGAGCCTCTTAACCAAAGAAATATAACTAACTCATGATACCATTGCACTAAAACATATCAATATCACAAGGTCTTCACACTCGCTACCACAAAATCAACAGTCAGGTTATTTCCTCCTCATGGAAAAATCATCACGAGAGCATATCTAAATGGGCAAATGCATTCAAGATTTGAACATATAGGAAGGTAAAATAGAGGTTTTCTTCTCTAATCTTTTTGGTTGTTAGCTCATGGAAGGAAAAAAAGAAACAAAGAGAAACAAGCCCTACCTCTTCGTCAAGGAAATGATAAGAAGGAAATTTGGGCAGCAACAAATCCACTAACAACAAGCCTTCAACAACTCTTCAATCTCCCTAAATTCTCCAACAATCTTCTCCTCTCCAAAACCACCAAAAATCCCCAAAACATGTGTAAAGAAAGAATTCCCCCCAAAATGAAACCCCTAGCTCTTTTTGTATCAAGAGAAAATTGAGTAGAAATAAAATATTGAAAATTGGCATATCCTATTTTATGGGATTTTAAAAAATTCTATCCTCTCATTGAGTTTTTAAAACAACTTTCAAAATAAAAGATTGGATATTAAAATGTAATAAGTAAAATATTATAATGTATTCTTTTTTTTTAATCATTCAAATTACGTTTATTTATATACACACACACACACACAGATTTAAAAATCAAACAAACTAATTCCATTGATTAAATAATGCAGTTAAAATAATCAAGGCAAGTAAATAATTAAAGATTAAAATCGCTAAATGAAAATAAAGTCAACGCGAAAACCAACAAATATTCAATAAATTAAACCGGCTTAAACGTAAATGGTGAAATAAAATTTTGAAATCTCAACATGAGCATTAACCAAATTTTAAACACAAAAATAGTAAATAATTGAAAATCGATAATAACTTTTAAAATAACAAAATTACTAACGAGGCCATAACTAGTATCAAGTAACCACTCAACACATTCAATCAAATATCGAAATTAAGTACACTAAATAATAAATGAGTCACTACTCAAGGAAATTAAATAAAATAACTGAATGATCAACTAACCATGCCACATACTCACAAGTCATGACGACGATGACGACATGACGAACTTGCCAAGACTGATAACAAGGACTCGACACCAAACCTAGACCTAGAGTACGGGAAGGGAACCAACGACATCTCCGAACCACATATTGCCATTGGGAAGAGGCATGCTCGCACCTGTCAAGCCAAAGAAGCTCGCACCTGGTTGCTCAGGAGGAATGGATGCCTTAGTACCTGCATCCTTGCAACCACAAAACGATACATGTGCATATATATACATACATAACAGACAAGTGGAGGAATGTCGCAACGACACATCCCGCTTACAATGAGTGATGTGACGTTGATTCCCCCACACATACAGTCAAACAATAGTCATACAATGAGCAATACATCTTACATAAATTAAAACTGGGGTTAGTATGTCCATCTCATAATAAGCAATAATCAATGAAATCTATTCATCTAAGCATCAAACATGACATAAGTACATATAGTAATGAAACATCATCATAATATCTAAATCACATAAGGTCGCAACGAAGCATGAGCAAAATCAATATTATCAGAAGTCACGAAGCATACAATATCTATCAATGATCATCAATGAGCACATATGAAAGCCAAAATACATCTATGCATCACGTGAATTCAACAAGTCTATCATATCCATCGCACAAAAATAAAAGTCTAATTGAGTCTATCAAAATGGAATTAGAGTCTTCTCAAGTGTGGGCATTACACTTTCTATCATACTTTCCCCATTTCTACAACAACTAAAACAACATACCTTACCCCGTTGAGGACATTATAAGCTCCTGATAAAAGTGAAAGCCCGTTGAGTATTTTATTAAGGTGTGGGCAAATGATTTCCCCTGTAACAATAAGTCTATTTCTTAGAAAATAGATAGGCCTAATGCTTTAGAATAAATGCCTGCACCAAAAAATTGACTGGGCTTTGAATGTTTACCACAATACTTTGTGGCTATGTTCCAAATTTTATGGAGGAAAATTCAAATTAAGGTATTTCTTCTTAATGCAAAATAAAATGGAACATACCTAATCTTGCAGAATTAATGCCTAAAGAAGATACAACATCTTTGAACCATGAGGGAGGAAAGCAAATGAACACTGCCAATTTGGCATTTCTGCATTAGACAATTGAAAAGCTGATTTCTTAAAAATTTCATCAGTATCCCTTAGGTTTCTTTCTTGACCAATTTCCTCTTCTACAGGGTATATTGACATAGCAAATTATAATTGGCTGCCTCCTATCCATATTTGTTTAAATCATACTCCAGATGGAAATTTCTTTGGATGGATCAACCAAACGGCTATTTCAACATAAGGAAAAGCATGGAGGCCTAATATCCAAAACTGGAAACAAATACATGCTAAGCTAACTACTTTGTTGAGAATGATGAAGAAAACATAGAATATTGCTAATAGGAATCACATACAAGTATTTTACCTACAATCCAAGTTCAAATCAGTTTTTATAATAGATATACTTAGTAGGACTACTCACCGAAAACTCAACGAGTAGTTAAAAACTCACGAGTTTTTCTTCAGGGAGAGTTTTTATGACTTTTACTTGCCATAAAAACTTGCTGAGTTCTTGGGAAAAACTCACTAAATTTTTGGCAACTATTTCATAAAAACTCGGCGAGTTTCTATTAAAAAACTTGGCTGCATTTAAAAAAAGAGGCCCAAACATGTCAAAAAACCCTTTTTTTTTCAAGTCAGTCTCATTTTCTTCATCAGAATATATATGTGAAATATTTCATGTATATATTGGCAGGATGTTTGAGAGTGGTTCTAGATCTCTAGGAGTTATAATGCAAATTCTAGGTTTTAGAAAATCTTTTAAATTTTCCGACTTAGTCAAATTTCAGTAATCAATATGCTCTTATCAACATTCTCTCGCTCTCTCAATCTCATTCACTTTATCTGCCCCAAATTTTAGAACTATCTATCTCCCTATCACTCTTCCTCTATCCCCCTCTCTACCACTCTCCATCTCACTCTCTCCTCTCTCCCCCAAGATCTAGAACTATCTCTCTACCCCTCTCTTTCTCACCCTCAGACCCCCACGAGGGGTACTACCCTCAACTTAATTTTATTTTGCAGATGCTTGGTGGCAAAGTCGGGGTGGAAATACCCCAAATCTCAAAAAAATTTCCCTCAAAATCTTATGTTAACCTTGTAGTTCATCCAGTTGTGAGCGTAATTGGAGCCTGTTTGAGGCCATCCACACAAAGAAGAGGAGCAAGTTATCTCAAAAACGCCTCAATGATCTTGTCTTTGTGCAATATAATCTTTGGTTGCACATAAGGAAGGTAGAGGAAGCACCAACTAGTCCAATCGATTTGGATGATATAGATCCTTACAGTGATTGGACATTGCAAGAGCAGCCTCCATTGTTTATAGAGGATGACATCAATAATTTGGAGAGGCAAGCTAAGGAGGAGGGGGGTAGATTTGGTTTCACACTGGATGACATTGAGGAGGATGAGGAGTCATTGCCAGTGCCAGGTGCAGCTAGAGGCAGAGCTACATCTAGGATGGAGGATAAGCCACAACCTGAGCCAGTCATACCGAGCGAGGAGGCACAATCACGCCCACAACAAATTTCTACGACTAGACCCTCTAGTTTTTACTAGAGTTGGGAAGAGGAAGATGTAATTGTATTGATTTATTTACTTTTAGTTCTACAAAAACTATTTACATTTTTTCTTCCAGCCATCAACATTCCTCTTGAGGATGCGATTTTGTACCCACTTTACAGTTAAATATATCTAGACTCAGCTTGTTTCTTTTGTGTTCTCATTTATTGACTCATGGGATGCCTCTTCTCATTGAATTTTGCAAAAAATGCATTTCTAATTAAATTTAAGCAACTTTTTAAGTTCCGAGTATTAGCCGAGTTTTTCCCGAGTTTTTTTTTCGGGGCTTGGTGAGTTTTTGGTTTTGGCGAGTAGTTCAACTATGGTCAGAACAATTTAAGCTGCCAAAACACTAGAACCAAATTTCAAATCCCTTAGAGTTAACTATCGAAAGAGAGAGAGTAATGAGGGAATGTATCTTCTCAAATTAATTCAATAAACAGTTTTGTGTGCAGGTATTTGCTTCTGGTTAGTATTGTTTCTTGCTCTGTTTGACTTACTAAAGGCATGTTAGTGTTGGTAGCCTCACTATTTATCATAAATAGGTTTATTATTTGTCCTAAATCAAAGACTCTTATCAGATAATAAATCTTTGTATCTGCACTTCTGATTTTCTGCAATTAAAAAATTATCAGTCTTGCTCAGTGATCTTAAAAGAATTGTAATCGTGGTGAACTGGGAAGTATCTACCTGCAATAGAAAGCTCCTATATTTCTACGAAGCAAGGAAAGCTTTGTAATTTCTTAAAAATTAACTATTTTGTCTATAAATGTGAAACAAGAACCTGAAACACTTCAGGCATGAGTTTCCTTTGTCACTAAAACAAACACAGGTATTAATAATATGTAAAATGTTATAATTTTATATTCAATGAAATATGATTATATGAGTGAAATATGTATCTTCTTGATTGAAAGTTATGAAAGTTTGTAGAACTTTAATCTTCTGAGTGTTTAACATTCATAGTTTCCATTGCTCATTGGCTCATCATTCTATTCAATGATTTTCTACAAAACCAAATGAATAATTTTATTGCACTATTTGGTTGTTAAGAGTATTTTTATTTGGCAGAAAGCTTGCACATTATTTCTATCTAGAAAATTGTTCGGTTGTTGGAAAATTATTACTCCTCAAAGTTCCACATCCATTAGAGTAGATAGAAGTATAATGTCCAGTTCAATTTTGTATGTGCTTCTTTAAAATATAATTGTTCAGTTGTTGGGAAATTATTATTCCTCAAAGTTTCACATTCATAAGAATAAATATCAATGCAATATCCAGTTCGATTTTGTATTTGCTTCTTTAAAATATAATTATAAATGATCCCATTAACAATTGTTTAATAAGAAACCTCATATAAGATTTGACCAATTTAGAATAATTTGGAAAAATGTGAGGCCTATTAAAAGTCAGATCTATTACAATATCTCATACAATAATGGTTTAGTTCAAAGTTCAAAGTCAATCTTTTAATGTGCTTAGCTGTGGTTATATTTCCAATGGGATTCTAGGGAATTGTTAATCTTAAAATGTTTTAAGTATCTCTTCTAGTTTAACATATGTTGCAATGCAGTTTCAGTCCTTGCCATGGATTGCTGAGATGGCATGTGGGGAATTGTTGATTTGGATTTTGATAATGGTACTTCTAACATATCTATGGAAATGATTGGCAGTATTATTTGATAGCAACAATTCTATACAATATATGTAACTAATACACAGGTAGTCAAAAATAAAGAGCTACCTTCAAAACTAGAGTGCAAAGCATTCTTTTTGATCTTGCAACATATCATGCTTAACCAATTTATAGTTTTATCTACAAGAATAAGTCTCTCACAAGATGAGTTTTCTTATTTAGCTTCCTAGAACAAGAGGCACTAAATCCGGCAACAACCATAGGAGAGTGTTTCCATCATTATTTTTTGGCAGTTGGTAGAGAAGGGGGAAGTTGGCAATGCCCAGTTAACCTCCATAAGCTGCTATAATAGCAATTTAAAAAAAACAACATTTCAGCTGTTCAAATCGATGGACTCCAAATTTTGGCAGTTTCAAGGCAATTTTAAGGTTCAGTCCTAAATTTGCTAAATGTTGTACATTAATAATACTTGCATCACTTATATTTAAGGCTTGTTATTTTAACAATCTACTGATAATTTGTCTATTTCCTAGGTATGCCAAATAAGAAGTAACAGTATGACTCTCCGTAGTAGTTATTCCTGATTTGCCTCCCTCTTAGAGATGCAGAAGAAAAGTGCCAAAATTTCTACTCAAAGTAGATGCCAGTGGGGTGCTGTGGATGTGCGTTACTAAAGATGAGTAACAGAAGTCTAGATTTGTTAGTAGACATCTACACTTACCAAAATTATGCTCTTTTACGCTGTTATTTACTTCCCTTTTCTGATGCATTATTATCATTTTCAGAACATTTGAATGCTTCTAATAGCTAGAAAAAACCATGAAAAATATTATAGAACTAGAGAATGAGAAAGAAATAATACTAATGTATAAGAATGACCAGATTAATTCAAAGTCGCTGAAAGGTCCAGCCAAGAAACATAGCAATGGGGATTGTTTAAGACAATCCTTGCAAAAGAAAAAGTAGTTCACAGCTATAATACTAAGCCTTAACTTTGTGTAAGCTTCATTTGAAATGCATTCAATGGGTTTTCGCACCAAAGGTTGTGTTTGGATAGCATCCACATCTCTCTCTTTCTCTATATGCACATTAACTGTAGAAATGTATACAAAATCTACAAGCATAGACAAGGCGTGTGAACTGAAAGGTGTCAGGACAACTATTTGAGAAACATGTTCATGATTTTGAGGAAACCAAAAATGGAGAACTATAGGCTGAGGCTTCATTGAGGCATGAAGACTTGAATAACCTATAAAACTTAATGGGTTTTCTATATAGTTATATCAAATATGTTTTAGTGGGTTCTATCAGATATCAGTATAGAGGATGCATCGACAAATATGAGAGTCTGTTCAATTGTGGCAATGTCTAGGAGCCATATAGGCACATAACATTGCACAATAGGGATGATGTAGTCTGCAAAACAAAAAGATACATCTAGAACAGAAGATAGCAATTTGTAAATGAATAAGAGGAAAAACAACTTGAACCTTTCAGCAGGGAAGAACAATATTTTTTGGACAAGAAAATAATACTGTTTGAGATATGAGAAATACCATTACTGAAAATATTAACACAAATTTTAAATCTAGCATATTGACATTGGACAATAACAAAAACAGATGGGCTATGGAGGCTCAGAATAGCTAGCGAATTAACCTTGCAGCTTACCAGTAATGGAAATTTCATCCCTGTCATGTAGTCCCCATTGCAAGACACACCCCTACAGTATACTATAGGATATGCACAAAATGGACTCTTACCGACCTTGTTTACTCTTGTTTGCTTGATTTTGATCATTTACAACAATCTTGGTGGCAAGAGCCATTAGAGCATCTCTGATGGCCTTCACTATTTCTGAGGGTATTTCACGCTTCTTGAAAAATGATGGGAATAGGAGGTGCTCAGATTGAGGGTTATTTCCTTGCACCCATCCTGCAATGAAATGAAACAAGCATCAATCAAAGGACTGGGAAGAACATTCTACTGGATAGTTCCATCTTACTAGTGGAAAGATGTACAAAAGGTCCAACCATCTGTAACACAAGTGTATCCAGGGATCATATCCATTACGTGGATTGTGAAACCAGTTTGGGGTTTTCTCACAGATGTTCTCCCAGTTGCAGGATATCAGCACCACCATTATTTCATTCTTGCAGGTTCTGTTCTTTTCCTTGTTTGAAGCTTCTCGAGTGATCAACAGCTTGTTTTTAACAGAGTTGGCCCTTGTATGGTTTTGTTTTTCCTTTGAATGTATTGATTTGGATTTTGAGAATTGATTAGGATAGTGGTCGATAATAGATATTAGTCATTGACAAACATTAACATCTCGAATTGAACTGGTTGACCGAGAAAGCTAATAAAAAATCTGTACCTATAAGATTTGTATAAGCATACATTGCTGCATCTTTTCCTTGTGATTTGAAATTCTGTTGAAACTCTGAAAATATTGATTTTTGAGATGGTGATCTAGGGATTAGATATAATTCAAGAAAAAATCACATTAGCCTTGCCAAAATAAAATCCCAATAATCTCCTTTGCTAGCCAGAAAGAGGGTATGACTTTGACCTATCAGATTAGTTGGAAACTTGAAAGCATTATTCCCCTGAAGCATACGTGACTGGAAACTGGCTACACCTATTGAACAAGCTGTCTTTGAAGTACTAGTGGACCCCATCGTAGATCAAAATGCCATTCATTCTTTCATTATCTAACTACCCTTGACCCGGGGTACTTATTTTTAACAACGTATTGTAAAATATTGCCAGCAGGATATACAGTGACTGGATTAATGTTTGATAAAGGGTCTAGCACAAAATATATATACTTGAGGCCTGTTAATCACAAAAACTTGTTTCCCAAGTGGCCACAGTCTGTCTCTTAGGTTCTGATGGCTTTGCTACCATTGAAATCATTATCACCTCCTGGAAAAGTTCAAAATATACATTTCAAAAAGTACAAAATATATATTTCCGTTCTTCACAGTGTAGTAGTTTAAAGTATATACCAAAAGTTTCATGCCATCTGTTGGAAGCTTCTTGCCCTGTCTCTGACATTGAGACGAATATAACATGCCAAACCTTTTGATCTCAAATCGTCCTTTGCATGTTAAGCATGTTTTATGGGGCTGAAATCGATACTAGCATCTCCCTACACACTATGATGCCCAATTTCATTACAGTGATGCTTCTTATGTCTGCAAATGGTAGTGTTGCCATTGCAGATGTTATAATTGATGCTTGTGGCCAAAAATAGTATTCACTATCAACTCTTGGCATTGGATATGCAGAGTTATGCAGCACAAGCTCATTGATTGGAGAACTTGGTCGTTTCTGCACAAGTAGTGTGGCAGTATATCTCCTTGGTGCTCAGGGTCTGATTTATATATCTCTCCCCTAATAGACAGTTCGTGTGTTGTTTCTTTGATAATCAGAAACCTGGTTCTAGAAATTTACTCAAAGTTATGATTGTCTTTGTTTGAGAAATCCATAGCCTGATGTGGAAATGGTAAATGTTTCCTAGGGCCTAGGAGTAAAATAATATATTGTTGGAGATAATTTTATTGCATGCATGTTAATTAACACTTGATATGGCCTGTGCATGCCTTCTGATAGGGATCATTAGGATTACTCTGCATCCCAGCTATAATGCTCCTTTTCCTTGGGTTTATTCTATATGAACCTCATCTTACTGGCTACGAACACAAGAAGGCAAGCCATTGAACTCCCTTCATGATATTGTGTTGTCAATTTGCTTACATTTGTGCACTGAGGATAACTTCAGTTCTTGACCTGGTCTTTCAGAATTTGTTGGAGGCAACCCAGACTATGTGAAAAGCTATTAAGTCCCCTAAAGTATGGAGAACTTCTACATATCATTAGCTATAAGCTTGAATATCCAGGAAGGTAAATTTTACTGGTGTACAAATCGCAAAGCAAGCCCAACATTATCTCAGGTACGGTATTAATTTGGCTTCTGCTGCAATCTTTAAAACATAATGTCAACAAGGCCGTCCTTTCCATTTCACAAACCTATTAGGTGAAAAAAGAGCTTCCCTAGTAATTGCTATAAAAGACCTATCGACAATGTGGCACAACCAATGCTACCATTGTTCTGGAAAGATTTGAGAAATTTATTAAAAATCAAGAATTACAAAACCAGCAAACAGCCAGTAAGGGCAGGAAGGTGAGACCCAAGAGACAAGGACATCACACTGCAAAGAGGCAGCAGATGCAACCGACAACCAAGGATACTAATTAACCAGAGCAAGCTTCAGTAGTTCATTGATAACTTGACCAATGTAAGCATTATGACTATTCATCAAACTATTCCATTTGACCCCTTTTGCTTGCAAAAAGAAAATAGAAAGCAAAGATAAAATAACAAAACCAAAATTACAAAAAATACCAAGACAACTAACAAAAACCAAGGAAAAATAAAAGAGAGAAAAATAAATATAAAAATAATTGTGGGTGTGTGAACATATATATAATCTGTAGGCAAGAATTGCGCCTTCAACTTGGACACCATCCGGTCTCATGAGTTTATCATTGATTTGTTATTCTTCACCCTCTCTCATTGGATGTAATTCCACCAAGTCCAAGCAGATCCCTTCAACTTGGTTTTGGCAAACTTGACTTTCTTGTCCTCTGCCACCTCCTTGTATTCAAAGTAATTGTTCAAGGCATCCACCCACTCTATCACCTCTTCAGCATCCATCTTTCCCCCATACATTGGTAGGTCCATCTTCACATCAGAGGTCTCTCCTCTCACAGTCCTCAAAGCATTAATAAACGTTCTCTCTTCAGGAGCCATCCCCTCTTCACGAGGTCCTTCAGGAGGGTTCCCACTTTCACCCTCTTCTTCTTCTTCTTCTTCGGGGTCAATCTCATCTTCAGTCCCCCTGCTCCTTCTCTCTAGCTTTTAATGCTTCCAACTCCCCTCTTAGGGCTTTCAACTCCCTAGCAACCGTTGACCCAGCCTTTGGAAGCATCTTCTCTCCACAAGTTCAACCGGCTTCTCTTCACACTTCTAACTTTATTCTTGCCAATCAGAACCTTTGCTCTGATACCAGTTTGATGTAGAGGTGGGAGGATGGTTAGGATATTCTGAAATCAGGTTTCAAATCATCAAGGTAGACAGTCATATAGGGAGATCTTTCTCCCAACTCACCTGCCTTTCCCACTAGGTCTCCTAGACTTAGACAAAAGGACTCGATTTGGTGTAGGCTTTCAAATGGCTTAAGACCTCAAGGGCAGACTTCCCAAATATCTTAAGGCATCCAAACAAACATATTCCATGCATTGGCAAGGGTCTCTAGCATGTAGGATGATGGCCACTTCACAACCACCCAAACTCCTAGTAGCCCTCCAAAATTGGGTTTTCCGGCATAACTAACTGTACGGACAGAGTTAGGACAAAACAAGAGTATTTTGGGACACCCTTTTGGCCTGCCCACAACACACCAAATTGGTTCTAGGGATTTCTTTAGAAATTTTTCCTTTGTTTTAGACTGCTAATCTTGACAACTAGGCCAATTAGCCCTCTTTTCCAAAGGATGTACCTCTCAAGTGAACACAAATCCTCAACCAATGGATCCAACAGGTTTCATACATCACCAAACCACCAAATCAACTGGTTTTGAGTGCCCAAACTCTCAGGTCTGCAACAGCTTCACTCATACCTTCAATTTACCCTTCTTTACAAGCTTGTCACATAGAGATGCCAGGCTAAATTCACTTCAAACTTACACCAGACCAGATCTTCCACCCTTTAACCACTTGGAACATTGAAAAGACATACAGAAATCCCATTCCACCAAGTTTTAGCACTTTTCCAGTGGAACGGAGAATTAACTGCATTTTTGTGCCAAAACCCTAGGTTAGGAGGGTTTCAGACCCGTTTTCAAAAACTACAGATATCTCCCTTATTTCTCGATGGAATTTGATCAAATCAAATCCAAAATAAACTAGAATCAACCATATTTGATACCAGGTAGGTCTCAAGACATAATGATCATGTACGGAACAGTACAGTTCTGAGAAAGGCGTGAAAACAGTGAAAAATGACAGAAAATCGGATTTTATTTGCTTTGATTTCTTCCCAAGTTTTCCAACAACCTTTCCTCGACCAAAAGGGAGGATCTTAAACATGCTCAAACAGTTCCCAACGGTCCCCAACCAATTTTCAAATGGGTGACCGTTGGGTTACACTCTTACATCTTTTTTTTGCATTAAAAACTTGCAAATTTGCAAAGCATCTTTTGCAAGATTCTTACAACTTCATCCAAACTTGGTCAAAACCCCAAATGAATTCAATTAAACCTAAACACTCATAAAAAGGCCAAATAAGCCTTATTACACCAACAGTCACCCTAGGTGACACTCTGACAACATCTGACAAAAACATAGCAACATTTGCTCATATAGGCCTATTAGCCAACATGACCACTCAAGTGAATTCAAACTCATTACAAATGGTCCATAGGACCTTATTACACCAAAACATGAAATGAAACATGAAAACAATTTCAACAAGCCTCATGGAGGCATGACAACCATTTGGTGCCCCTGAACCAGGTTGACTCGTTGCTCATAGTTTGGCCGATTCATATACTTTAATACAAAGATATATATTTGAAGGATTTGCAGGTAGTTTGCAGATGGTCAGTAAGCTAAGGAACTCAATAACAACAGCAAGCTAGGAAACAAAGGCATATGTGATTCATACGATTGCCCAGCTAAGGGGTCGGTGTCTAATAAGAACAAAGCAGCAATAAAGACTAAGAAAAGGCAGATAAACACATTGGCATTGATATCAGAGATAATGATGAGATAGCACCTCCTTAAACAGCAATAAAAGAAGACATTAAAGAAGATGATGAGTTTGGTTAAAGAGACAACTAATTACACAGTTAGAGCGACTTATGTTAACATTATAATGGGCAACGATTAGACAACAACAACTTCAAAAACACTACAACACTCGTAAAATATAATGGTTTATAAACAATGGAATCGATTCCAATATGAGAGAATTATATGGGAGGAATTAAAGAGATAGCAATTATGGTACAGTAAAAGCAGATGGCCACTCAAGTGAATTTAAACTCATTACAAATGGTCCATAGGACCTTATTACACCAAAACATGAAATGAAACATGAAAACAATTTCAACAAGCCTCATGGAGGCATGACAACCATTGGGTGCCCTTGCACTAGGTTGACTCATTGCTCATAGTTTGGCCGATTCATATACTTAACACAAATATATATATTGAAAGATTTGCAGGTAGTTTGTAGATGGTCAGTAAGCTAAGGAACTCAATAACAACAACAAACTAGGAAACAAAGGCATATGCGATTCATACAATTTCCCAACGAAGGGGTCGGTGTATAATAAGAACAAAGCAGCGATACAGACTAAGGAAAGGCAGATAAACACATCAGCATTGATACCGGAGATAATGATGAGATAGCAACTCCTTAAACAGCAATAAAAGAAGACATTAAAGAAGATGATGAGTTTGGTTAAAGAGACATCTAATTACACAGTTAGAGTGACTTATGTTAACATTATAATGGGCAACGATTAGACAACAACGACTTCAAAAACACTACAACACTCATAAAATATAATGGTTTATAAACAATGGAATCAATTCCAATATGAGATCATTATATGGGAGGAATTAAAGAGATAGCAATTATGGTACAGTAAAGCAGTGACATCTATTATATATTCTTTACAGCAGCAATTCATTACAATGAAATATGCAACACTGAGAAGTATGTGATGTTGAGTTATTATTGTGATGGCTGAAGTATCGACTTACTATTCTTTTGTCATCGCCTGAGAAAATAAAGATTAACTAATGTATCAATTAGTCAGGAGGGAAAGGTGCGATCATCAAGATTTGAATAATCATTAGCTAAAGATAATGAAGAGTTGCAACTTTCATATTCATATCTCTTCATGGCATATTAAAGGGATATCAAACATCATTTCAAAGGGGACAGATTGAGCATTTTTATTTCTTCAGTCCAGAATTGAATCACTCTTATAGAGCAGATAACAGCCAAGTGGGGATGCCTTTCTACCACCCATAGCAAGGCCAAGGATGCACAATATATATATATAGCTTTCAGATCATTATAAGTTCTATATTTGATTGATATATTATAACGATAATATCCATTTTATATCAAAATTATTGTTTGGCAACATAATCCTTATAGAACTGCCATCATTAATCATCAAAATAGAAATAAGTCTCTTGCAATTTAAGAATTTAGACAAAACCCTAGGAATTCACAAAAGGGGCATTACATTTATATTCATATCATACCAAAACCTTATCTTAATCTGATGAAAAACCCTGCGAGTTTTTCATTAGCTCACGAGTACTCACGAAGAATTTCAAGCTGCGAGTCACTCGCATGTATATGGGCTAAGGGAAAGGGTAGGCTAAAGGAAGTAGAAGGGTAAGGGGTGTGAGATGGAGGGTAGAGGATGTAGGTGTAAGTGTAGGTGAAGGGTAGGGAGGTATAGGTAAGTGTAGGTGAAGGGTAGGGGATGAGTATGCTAGGATGGGAAGAAGGAGGATTAGGTGTAGGTAAAGGTAAAGGTAGTGGTAATGGGAGTGATCGGGTTTGGGCACGCACTAGCAGGACTGGGAGAAGTGGAATGGATTATGCCTTGGTTGGGCAAAGGGAGTGTTGAACCTTACTTCATCTCAAAGAGAGAGACTTGGCCAACTTTTGAGCAACTACATGTCTTACAAATGAAAGGCTACTAGCAAAGACTCGACAACTACCAACAACTAAGCTAAACTTAACCTAGAAAGCGAAGAAGTGGGGGTTCCTATTTGTAATGGGGCAATGTGTGAATACCTCACAACATGTATCTAGTTTGATAATCTGATTTTTGTACTGAAAAACCTTTCAAATAAAAATTCGATGAGTTCTAAGATGTTTTTCCATATATGAAATTTTTTATGTGGGTGATTATCAAAAGAATTGCTACACCTGGTTTGTTGATTGGATTGGAAGTCTATCAGCTGAAAAAACTGAATGAATATATACAGCATAAGCAACACCACAAACAAGAGCATAAATTTGTGAATATTAAAGCCTGTTGTTCGAACTTCGCGTTTACTATGCTTCACGTCAGCTTAACTTCTGCGCTGGAAAATGACGGAAACACCCTCTTCACATCTTGCAATCCTTCAGTTTATTCGTGCCTTGGAAAATGACAAAAACGCCTCCAATATTTTGTTCTCGTTGTGGTTTAACAAGAGAACGTAAAATAAAAATTAGGTTTTTCATTTTGTTGCACCTTTATTTCTTTTACTGCCATTTTTTAGCGATTTTTTGGTATTTAATCATCATGAGTTTTTTGTTTTACTCGTTGCCGAGTATACACGTGAGTGACTCGCAGCTTGAAATTCTTCGTGAGTACTCGTGAGCTAATGAAAAACTTGCAGGGTTTTTCATCAGATTAAGATAAGGTTTTGGTATGATATGGATATAAATGTAATGCCCCTTTTGTGAATTCCTAGGGTTTTGTCTAAATTCTTAAATTGCAAGAGACTTATTTCTATTTTGATGATTAATGATGGCAGTTCTATAAGGATTATGTTGCCAAACAATAATTTTGATATAAAATGGATATTATCGTTATAATATATCAATCAAATATAGAACTTATAATGATCTGAAAGCTATATATATATATTGTGCGTCCTTGGCCTTGCTATGGGTGGTAGAAAGGCATCCCCACTTGGCTGTTATCTGCTCTATAAGAGTGATTCAATTCTGGACTGAATAAATAAAAATGCTCAATCGATCCCCTTTGAAATGATGTTTGATATCCCTTTAATATCAAATATTCATTAATATTTTTCTTAAATAATTACATGAAGCAATAATGATTAAGACAACAGTTTTACTGTTATTAACAGGAGGCACGAAGTTAATATATTAAATAGTGATTACAACAATATCAAGAACAACAGAGATCCTTATAGATTGCAGCAAAACAAAGATCCTAAAGATCTTGATCGCGGCTTTCACTCATCGGTTAGATAGCGAACAGTAATGAAGGAACTTATTGGTAATATGGGCTAATCAATAGTTAATACGGTGGCAACAAGTTAATCGGCAAAACATTGTTTTAATAATAAACCACCTTGCAAATGACACGATACCCCTAACTAGTGTGATTCCTCATATATGAATAGAAACGATAATTATTAAGGTTCTTATGAATTCTTATACTAGTGGAATCGACCCTTTGTGAAAAAATAAAGGAAATAATTAGTAAATGGGATATGTCTCTTCAAATGAGACATCTGCTCAAAGGGTATGACTCTTGAAAAGTGAAGATATAAATAAGAAATAAAAATGAATGTAAGGGGGGGATAGGGGACTCACACGTAGAGGAAGGGAATACAAAAAGATAAAGTCAGCAGTCAAACTGACTGTTAGAAACATCACAGTATAGTCATTGGGATAGTGATAAGTATATAGGGCACTACATTATTAATTTAGTATAAGTATTAGTAAAACAACTAACAATAATAATAAAGATGGATTTATTAATATTTAATAATGTTGTGATAATCAAATATGGTTAGTAAGATAAATATAATATGGTACTGTTAAAAATGCAATAAGATAAATGTAATAAGATGTCGTTAATAATAAAAATAATATAATATAATACTATTAATAGAATAAAAATGTAATAAGATGTCGTTAATAATAAAAATAATATAATATAATACTATTAATAGAATAAAAATGTAATATGATATAGTATAATGTTGTTAATATAATATAACGTTGACAATACAAGGCTGCACCAGCAGACTACGGAAAGGTAAGAGGTGTTATGGGTCATAGGGTATATATGTGTGTGGACGTGTGTGCCACACACACACATACATATTAATGCATAATTTATGAATATATATATTACTGAATGTTTACTTATATAGGTATCCATGCATAATATTTATGTATATCTAGGATAAATAAAGAGGATTAAAGAGTATGTAAATGTAGACGTAAATTATGAAATGGAAAATGATAATGAATTATACAATGTAATATGAATAATGTGACTTTATGATGGAGGCTATAGGGAGGAAACTCCCTTAGCCTGATGGAGGGATTATGATAATCCCTGGTAGGCAGTATATACTGAATATCTATATGCATATATGTATGGCTTGGTTGACAAAGTTCATCCAAGAAGAGACGGATCTGGCCGGTCCTCTCTGGTAGCCTTGGATGATGAAATGCAACATCCAAGGCAAGGATTTGATCATATATGATGGTCTTCCTTGGTATGGCTTGGGTGTAAGGAATTACATCCAAGACAGGAATCGAATTAACCTTCGATTTCCTAGATGGCTTGGGTGTAAGAAATTACACCCAAGACAGGAATCGAATTAACCTTTGATTTCCTAGATGGCTTGGGTGTAAGAAATTACATCCAAGACAGGAATCGAATTAACCTTCGATTTCCTGATATGGCTTGGAACCAAGATGGGTTCCAAGAAGGCGAGCTTCATAGCCGCCTAAGGACATGTCCCAGTGCTGCACTCGTATCCTTTTTAAGAGTTAATTAAGTAATTGAACTTTAATTGCAAATTAGATTAGTTATGTATATATTTTTTGTTATGTTCTAACAATCTGTTTTGCAGGACAATGATCTCTAACTAGTAGGGACATTACAAAGGTCCTTTGAGAATGAGGTGTGATTTCTATCTGAGTTTGACCGTACACATAGTTTGATAGAAGAACTCCATTGGACTAGTGTTAATTAAGTAATTGAACTTTAATTGCAAATTAGATTAGTTATGTATATATTTTTTGTTATGTTCTAACAATCTATTTTGTAGGACAATGATCTCTAACTAGTAGGGACATTACAGAGGTCCTTTGAGAATGAGGTGTGATTTCTATCTGAGTTTGACCGTACACATAGTTTGATAGAAGAACTCCATTGGAAGGCTCAAATGGATGAAAGATAGAAAGGGGTTAAGGATGAAGTTACTCTCCCTAATCTGCAACTTATCAAAGACTCTTTGGAGACATTGAAACTAGAGTGCATACATTTGATCACAGATCGTGATTATGCCATCAAGTCTGCAAAGAAGATCCTTAGTGCTTTCCAAGGAAAAGAGAAGAAAGTTGAAGAGCTTACTCTTGAGCTTGAGTCAACAAAGGATATGTTAGAAAATACTCAGTAGGTTATAATGGAGGTAGAAGATCACTTTTCTGATTTCAAACTTATGAGGGAGCAAGAGAATGCACAAAGAGCTGAAGAAATCGAGCAAGTAATTGGTAAGCTTGATAGTCTTAAAGAAGAATTTGATCTTGAGAACTTCACAAGAAAAACAAAGGTTTCGGATCAACAAGATGGAAGTGAGCAAGAAGAACGGGATGGCTTCCAAGTTCTTGATAACCCTCTCTTTGTGATGGATGATTTCAACATCTTTGGCATCAAGATGTTGTCTAAACACAGTTTAGAAGTCGTTCAAGATTTCATTGCAGCAGCAAGGAGTGAAGATTTCAGACTTGTTACTCATGAAGTAGGGGAGAAAGGACTAGAACGTGGTGATTGCATGATTGACAACCTATTCCTTGAGTTGAATGATAATGAGGCTCATACTAGTCCATTTGGGAGTTGGATTTGAGGACAACATTTGGTCCATACTCCAATGTTGTTGAAGCTTTCATGGTTAGGCTTCAAGGGTTCATTAGAGGAGACATCAATTTTTTAAGTATGCACTTGGTCCTCACTGGCACTTGGGGATGTGTTGAGCTTTCTTCTCAGTGTGTTGGAAATCACTTTCGGTTAGGAATCCAAGCTCGAGATCATCAACATGGTCTGATGGAGCTTATTACATGTGGGAAGAAGGATCTTTGGAGGGATAAGGAACAAAATTTCAGACTTGATGGTGTTGTTCCCTTCTTTACCAACCATTTGATGGTTCTTTTTGCTCATCAACTAGTGGATTGGGAAGATATTCTAAGAAAAGGATGGTTCCATGTAGAGTTGGAGTCACTAGAGAGAAAATTTCCAGCCTTGGATGTGAGCAGATGTGTTGTTTTGGGTGACGATTTCATGTGTTGCAGTAGTTGTTTATCTTCTTGGATGCTGATTCTTCTAAAATCAGATCTTAAGTCAATTATTTCAGACTTGGTGGGCTGCTGGTGTACTCTTTTTCAGACTTCACAATCTTCTGGCAGGACGGGTTTATGGTCTCAGATGAGAGGTATGGCGAGTTGGGGCAAATAGTATCTGTGTATGGAAAGTGTTCAAGCTCTAACTAGTGGTTATTCTTATGCCCCTCTTCTACTTATGATTGGGACAGCGAACCCTTGCTTTCTATGGTTCATCAATCTGAGGTGTCTGCAGTGGGAACTATAAGAGATTTCAGAAGTCTCCACGGTTGTATCAGAATAATTCAATTGAGGCCTAGTAGATTCATATGGAGTTATGAGAATGAGTTTGTTGATCTCCTGCAAAGGATTGTTTTCCTCTTTGCAGGGAGATTTGGAGAAGTCACATTTGCAGTCATGGCTCTGCTTGACACCTTGGAGAGATATGTTGTGGAGTTTGATTGTGAGTTGAGTAGACTTTATTTTCTTTTGCCCAGGCTTGTGATAGATAGTGGCATTGTCGATATAGATTACTCAGAGCTTTATGGGCATGAGATGTTGCATGATATTGATTCCATTACTTTAAGATTTTTCAATTTGAGTATCATGGATGGTCACATTTTGGAGATACAAGGGAGGTTAGTGCGGTTTTGGCGTGATGTTTTCACTGATGTGATTAGAGTGGCGCAACATCGGCATGGTGGGTTCTTCCTAAGAGGAACATGGGACCCTGGGATCGTACTTGCCTTGGTGAGGATCAGTTTAAAATTTTCTGGAGTTGTGGTGGCATTGCTTGAGGACAAGCGATTTTGGGAAGGGCGGACTGTAATGTCCCCTTTTCCACTCTAGTTTGTTTTGGGGGCCGTTAGCCTATTTCAGAGACCCGTAGGCTAGTCGGAAGCAGAAATTAGGGTTTCCTACCTCTGGGAGGATGTTTATGCAGTTTCGAAGGCTTGTATGTTGGAATTTGTCTATTTGGATTCTGGATTCCTTCTGGGTTTTCAGAAAGCTTCGCAGTGAGGGTGCATGCATAGCAAGTTATGGAGTTTGACTGACTTACTATTTTTACTAAGTGCAGGCAGAAGCAGTTGAGTTCTCTGGGTTTTTTTGGGTTTTTTGAGAGCTCTATGATGGTATAACATGCAAACCAATCTGAGGACCTTTTCAAGACTTACTATTTTTAGTAAGTTTGGCAGCTACTCAGAATGTGGTAAAAATCACTTTGGAAACACTTACTATTTTTTAGCAATATGCTATTTATAGCAAGCACTATTTTTGGTAGGGATTTTGCAGCTCAGCTTAGTGGCTATTTCTGGCAGTATTATTTTGGCAGGATTCTGTATTCACTCATATGACTATTTTTAGCAGTTCAGTTCAAAGCCCCAAGTCAGCTCAATTTTGGTGATTTCCAGCACTTCAGTCTCCGACTCAATTTGGCAATAATCAGTATTCGAGAAGGTATTTTTAATATATTAATACCTTAGGCATGAGGTATTAATATTTGATTATGTTATGGATGGACGAATTAGGAAGGGAGAAAATATTGATTTTATCCTAAGTCTATTTGGGCGAAATTTGCATATGACTTCAAAGGGGTCGTCATGGTGTTAATAATTAAATTATAACTCAAGGCAAATGGGGCGATTTTCTAAGTATATTGCCTAAGTAATATTTTTTATTTGGAAGTCATAGATGGACGCCCACTTTACACATTTATTTTATGACATATTTATTAAAAAGGGTGATTTTGGGTGAATGTGAATTGGGCGAACTTGTGCAAGGAAATGAAATGAAATGCAACGCCAATTGTGGATGAAATGGAATGGCATTTGGTCTGGGTGTATTTGGAGTGCATTTGAATTTGAAATTGCTTGGCAAAAAGTTATAAATAAGTGACTTGGGCTCTCAATTTGGTATCCAATAATTTTTTATAATGAAATATTGCCGAAATGTAGAGTGAAAGCTTCGGGGAACGCTTACCTCCTAGCCATAGCTTGATTTCTTGCTTGCAATACAACAACTAGTTGAGCTAGAGACTGCTCTTCATTCAGAGGAGTGGGATGAAGATAATGTTGCAGATTTATGTATTAGTTTTCCGATTTTGGAGTGCCGTGTGTGGATTTTCAGTTTGTTGGTTTGGTGTGGCTGAAGCGTGTTTTCGTTCGTCGCTCCTCGTGTGTGCGTCAGATCATTCTGGGTATTTTCTCATTCATTTCCAATGCCATAAGCGATTCATATTGTAAGTTTTCGTTGGTTTTCTTGGAGTATTGAATTTTATTATGCAAGTCAAAGTTTTCTGTTGTAAACGCCTGTAATGTCTCTACTGGTTAGAGATCATTGTCCTGCAAAACAGATTGTTAGAACACAACAAAAATATATATACATAACTAATCTAATTTGCAATTAAAGTTCAATTACTTAATTAACACTACTTTCAATTCTTTAAGATAAAAAGGATACGAATGCCATACGAAGATATGTCCTTAGGCAGCTGTGAAGCACGCCTTCTTGGAACCCATCTTGGTTCCAAGCCATCCAGGAAATCGAAGGTGAATTCGATTCCTATCTTGGATGTAACTTCTTACACCCAAGCCATCCAGGAAATCGAAGGTTAATTCGATTCCTGTCTTGGATGTAACTTCTTACATCAAAGCCATCCAGGAAATCGAAGGTTAATTTGATTCCTGTCTTGGATGTAACTTCTTACACCCAAGCCATCCAGGAAATCGAAGGTTAATTCGATTCCTGTCTTGGATGTAACTTCTTACATCCAAGCCATCCAGGAAATCGAAGGTTAATTCGATTCCTGTCTTGGGTGTAATTTCTTATACCCAAGCCATCCAAGGAAGACCATATGTCAATTCCTTGCCTTGGATGATGCATCTCATCATCCAAGTCCATCAGAGGGGACCGACCAGATCCGTCTCTTCTTGGATGAACTTAGTCAACCAAGCCATATATATGCATATAGATATTCAGTATATACTGCCTACTAGGGAATATCATAATCCCTCCATTAGGCTAAGGGAATTTCTTCCCTATAGCCTCCATCATATAATCACATTAATATTACATTTTATAATTCATTACTGTTTTCCATTCCATAATTTACATCTTCATTTATATATTCTTTAATCTTTCTAATGATCCTAAATATACATACATATTCTACATAGATTCCTATCTTTATTGCTACATTCATATAAGTTATCATTAGAGATATATGTATTCATAAAAATGCATCATACATGTCCACACACATATATACCTTAAGACTTCTTAACCCCTCTTACCTGTACGCAGATTGTAGCCTGCGGTTGGAGTTCGCACTGCAGATGTCGCCTGCAGATTGGGAGGCATACCACAAAGAACACAAATGTTACTTCCTGTAACTTGATAACAATTCTGATCTGATCTTATCAATGGTGATCTCACTAGATGCTTTTGATTCCTTCCCTTTATATCTCTCAATTTGAGGGAGAGGTCACACCTCTTCATCATGTATGCCCTTTGGCAAGAGACACACCCTTTCACCATTATCACCCTTTGAAAGAGTGCAAATCTTCATTATTTCTACCATTTGAAAGGGACACAACCTTTCATAATCAAATCTGCACTTATTATTTAAATAAGATCTGCACTTCTCATTACCAAATTATCCCCCCCTCAAATGAGGTTTTCTTCTCCCTTTTATATATCATTGTTGAGGGAGTCACAACTTTTCCTTTCATGTCTTTTGACTTTTCATTAACTTAATTAATTTTCAATTAATCATATTTAATCATATTTATATTTTAACTTTATTATTAACATTTATTATTAAATTCTATTTCAAAGTGGGGATATTATTATCATTTATTATTAAATTCTATTTCAAAGTGGGGATATTACAGTCCACCCCTCCCAAATTTGCTTGTCCTCAAGCAATGTAGATTTTAACTTTGTCAAACTAAGTTATCTACGAATATGAATAAAAAAAACAAAGAGCATACACTTGAAAAACACGAAGCATACACATGGATAATTGCATACACAAAGCATACAAATGAATACACGTATTGTCAGATTTCTTCTTATTGACTAGAATGATTCAATGATTCATCTTTACCCTGCAGGATGGCAGGATCATAGCTCTCATACCATTGTAATGTCTCTACTTGTTAGAGATCATTGTCCTGCAAAACAGATTGTTAGAACACAACAAAAATATATATACATAACTAATCTAATTTGCCATTAAAGTTCAATTACTTAATTAACACCACTTTCAATTCTTTAAAATAAAAAGGATACGAATGCCATACGAAGATATGTCCTTAGGTAGCTGTGAAGCACGCCTTCTTGGAACCCATCTTGGTTCCAAGCCATCCAGGAAATCTAAGGTGAATTCGATTCCTGTCTTGGATGTAACTTCTTACATCCAAGCCATCCAGGAAATCGAAGGTTAATTTGATTCCTGTCTTGGATGTAACTTCTTACACCCAAGCCATCTAGGAAATTGAAGGTTAATTCGATTCCTGTCTTGGATGTAACTTCTTACATCCAAGCCATCCAGGAAATCGAAGGTTAATTCGATTCCTGTCTTGAATGTAACTTCTTAATTACACCCAAGCCATCCAAGGAAGACCATATGTCAATTCCTTGCCTTGGATGATGCATCTCATCATCCAAGTCCATCAGAGGGGACCGGCCAGATCCGTCTCTTCTTGGATGAACTTAGTCAACCAAGCCATATATATGCATATACATATTCAGTATATACTACCTACCAAGGATTATCATAATCCCTCCATTAGGCTAAGGGAATTTCTTCCCTATAGCCTCCATCATATAATCACATTAATATTACATTTTATAATTCATTACTGTTTTCCATTCCATAATTTACGTCTTCATTTATATATTCTTTAATCTTTCTAATGATCCTAAATATACATACATATTCTACATAGATTCCTATCTTTATTGCTACATTCATATAAGTAATCATTAGAGATATATGTATTCATAAAAATACAATAATATATATGTGTGTGTGTGGCACACATGTCCACACACATATATACCTTAAGACTTCTTAACCCCTCTTACCTATATGCAGATTGTAGCCTGCGGTTGGAGTTCGCACTGCAGATGTCGCTTGCAGATTGGGAGGCATACCACAAAGAACACAAATGTTACTTCTTGTAACTTGATAACAATTCTAATATGATCTTATCAATGGTGATCTCACTAGATGCTTTTGATTCCTTCCCTGTATATCTCTCAATTTGAGGGAGAGGTCACACCTCTTCATCATGTATGCCCTTTGGCAAGAGACACACCCTTTCACCATTATCACCCTTTGAAAGAGTGCAAATCTTCATTATTTCTACCATTTGAAAGGGACACAACCTTTCATAATCAAATCTGCACTTATTATTTAAATAAGATCTGCACTTCTCATTACCAAATTACCCCCCCCTCAAATGAGGTTTTCTTCTCCCTTTTATATATCATTGTTGAGGGAGTCCCAACTTTTCCTTTCATGTCTTTTGACTTTTCATTAACTTAATTAATTTTCAATTAATCATATTTAATTATATCATTTTATATTTTAACTTTATTATTATCATTTATTATTAAATTATATTTCAAAGTGTGGATATTATTATCATTTATTATTAAATTCTATTTCAAAGTGGGGATATTACAACGCCTTATGCTGGAAGTGCTTTAGGTTGTGTGCCATGGGTTTGGGCATTGTTAGTTGATGTCTTTCATTTCCATCCTTATTGCCATCATTGTATCTCTCATTTGCATCTGTTTGGAGGTGATTTTGACGAGTGTGGAAAGAGTTATGAGTAAATTAGTGAGTTCTTAGATTGTTGGTCTGTGTGTTTTCAGCGTGTTGGGAGTATATCAGATTTAGAGTTTTTCTGTTTTGGGGTGTCTTCTTGTGTGGAGTTGGTTATTGGGTGTGTGGGTACTTTGATGTGGAGAGAAAGTGATTTTGGTAATTGTTTGCAGCTATTGGTTCTTCATTCTTATCTTCTATGATTCATATTGTAATACTGGCAGTAGTACTAGCAGCAATTTCTTTGATCTCTCCTAGTCCCACTGCATAAGTGGAAGAGGCTGGCCTTGCCGCCTAGTTTGGACAGTGATTCTAGTAATTTTGTAATCCATGTTTGCATTGTAAAGCTGGTTAGTAGTACTAACAATAATATACTTGGATTGTTGTTCTTTGGTCCACTCCATAAGTCGAAGAGGCTGGCTTGCCGCCTTCTTATCTATTGTAATGTTGTCCTCACACTGAATAAGCGGTTAAGTTGATTGCAATCTCATTTTCAGTCCTCCCGTTGAATAAACGAGTGAGTTGATTGCTTTTTCATTTCTAGTCCTCCCGCTGCATAAGCGGTCAAGTGATTGTTGTTCTTCAGTTTGTAATCTTCTAATTGGCTGGTTGCACCGCCATACTGTTGTAGTAGTTCTTACACCCGTTGGACTGGATAAGCGGAAGGGGATGGCTTGCCACCCAGTATTGTATTTGAGATTTCATTTCCAACAATTATTTGAGCTAATGATCCCCTTGACACCGTATGCTCTCACCCTCCCATATTGGGCTCTCAGTGATTAGAAAGTGAAAGGGTTACTTTCAACATTTCCTTTCTGCACAAGTTTGATTATTCTGACCTTAACGGATGAATCTTGTTGTGTTAAAAAAATAAAAAAAATTAAGGGGGATATTACATTCACGTCATTTTAATAGTATTCAATAATAAATTTTGATCCTACATCTAGAAAGCAGTTTTAGTGATAAAGATCAGCGATTTTGGCAACAAGACTTTGATAATCACATTGATCAAATGCTTCTTCAAGGTGCTGTTTGATTTAAGGACTTTGTTATCTAGTCTTTTGAAGGCAAAGGCGCAGATTTTGAAGGAATTCCAGATCATTTTCCAAGGATCTGATTTGATGTAAAGTATCAGCAATTTTAGCATATCTAATTCTGATTTTAAGATTAGACCCGATTTTGGCAAATTTTTAGATATATACTGTCTATGCTTCAATCAGTATCGTCATGTCCAGCCTTAGAAGTCCATGTTCAAATTTGAATGGGTTATAGGAAGCTTGATTTTTGCAGAAAATTGTTTTCATTCCTAATGTTTTGATGCAAAATATTTTTGCGTTTCAGGTTTGGTACGAAGATAAAGAAAAGAGAAAGATGAGCACCCAAGGAAGCATGGAGGACAAGTCACATTGAGATTCAACTCACATTTCAAGACAACATCAAGCTGGAAGATAGCTATTCAAAAACGACTTCCTGTACCATAGAAGAGATCTGATTACACTTACTTTGAGAGGTAGGTTGAAAGGGTAGGTTTTGATTAAGTACATGATAATTTCAAGTGCTCCCTGGTTGGAGCGAAGTCTGCTTCCATTTCTCATAGTTGGGAGCGATGTGGACTTCTTGAGCAGCATTTGAGACACTTGAATGGATGAAATGAAAAGGAGTGAGCAAAGAATGTAATAAATTTCAAGTTTGGATTTCCACTTCATGTATGGAAGTAGGAGAGCAAAGAAGATGTGAGAGAATTGACCTTGAGCTGATTCGATTTGGAGTTGAAAACAAACTTCATGTTCAAACACCCAAAAGTGAAATTCATCGTCAAGCACCTATGAGCAAACTTCACAAACCGAGCAGGGTTAGCGAACTTCACAAACGGAGCAGGGTGAGCGAACTTCATGAATTGAGCAAGCTGAGCAAACTTCACAAACTGAGCTTGAAGAGCGAATTTGAAGTGTAAAAGTTATGGAATGAACTCTACTCCGTTTGTTCCTAATTGAAGGTGAATTTGTAAGATTGATTGCAAGACCACTATCGTAAGCAGATTGAATGTTTGGAAAGAGTCATTTTGAGTTAAGAAGATGAAAGGTAGAAGTTCAAAGAACTTCATGTTCAAGCACCTAAGAGCGAACTTCATGTTTGACCTTAAATGAGCGAACTTCACGAACTGTAGGAGATGAGCGCACTTCACAAATTGGAGGAGATGAGCACACTTCACAAATTGGAAGAGATGTGTGAGCTTCACAAATTGGAGGAGATGAGCACACTTCAAAAATTGGAAGAGATGAGCGAACTTCAAAAATAGGAGGAGATGAGCAAACTTCATATTTAGGCCTAGGGGAGCGAATTTGTTTCATTTGCCGAAAACAAGATACAAAGCAGCTAATAGATTATTTCCTTAAGCTGAATTAATGCCTTAACATCTTTAGGAGAGAACAATTTCGATAGAATTTAGGATGATGAAAGGCAAGTTTACTTCATGATTTGAAGGAGGAGAGCGAAATACATGTTTGGAAGCATAGGAGTGAACTTCATGTGAGCAACAATAGGAGCAAATCTCATAAGGACCTAGTTAAGAGAGAAAACTGTTAAAACTTGAACCAGAATATAGAAAACTGAAACAAGATACACAAAATTTATCCTGGGAAAACCCTCCACTTGAGGGTGAAAAACCCAGCCACACCAAAAATGAGCTTTATTGAATACACAAAACTGATACAATGCTCAATGCTTTTACACAAGTGATAGCTTCTACACACCATCAACGTGGATAACCACATATAAATATAGACTCTCTTGAGATCTTCACCCTCTCGAAGCATAAACAGCAACGACTCTTTTAAAGAGAAAACAATGCTCGAAATATCTCCAAGTCAGAGGTAGACGAAGAGTCAACATGCAATATCCTGGATGACAATTACAAAATATGTCGTTGCATCAAGTACACAAAAGTTGATGAAGGTTATCAAAGAAACGGTCACACATTCACCTTTATTTGAAGCATTGAAAGAAACTACAGAACTCAATATAGATGAATATCTTTTGCAGCTACAAAACATTAACACTCCCTCTTAGCAAAGAAGATATCATTAACAGATATTCAAGTCATGACAAACAACCAAATTTAATCACGGATTCTCTCAACGTGATAGGCATCATGGATTCACTCAACATGATGTTCACCATGGCTACTCCCATAGGTGAGATAACACAAGATCTCATCACGAAGTCACTCAACGTGATGCTGTCATGGAGTCTCTCAACATGACATCCACCATGGCTAGTCCCAGAGGGTGGATCCACCATAGCTACTCCTAGAGGGTGGAACAAGGGATTTCACCTCGAACTTCTCTCGCAGAGAAGAGCTCATTATCGAACTTCTCTCGCAGAGAAGAACTCATTAACAAGGGATTTCATCTCAACCTTCTCTCGCAGAGAAGAACTCATTAACAAAATTTTCATGATGATGTGGCTCCCTCTGAAGCTGAAATGTTAGGCTCCCTTTGAAGCTCAAATGTCAAGCTCCGTCTGAAGATGAAATGTCAAGCTTCCTCTAAAGCTGAAGCATCAAGCTCCCTCTGAAGCTGAAATCAATCTTCTGACCTCTTCGTCCAAAGCTACTTCTGACGATATGTCAGACTCCCTCAGAATGCCGATTCTTCCTCTACGAACAAATGCAAGCAATCTTCCTTGAATGCAATCTCTCATCATCTGTATGATCTCTAGTCTGTCCTGAAAGCATTAAGAGAGATTAATAATAGTTCAAGACTATCTCAAGGAAAAATATCAATGCTAGAATCTTAAAAATTAATGAGCATTATTCAACCATGAAAACTTATCTCTTAATTGATTAGACTTCCTCACAATCCACCAAAACCCACACTGGCATTCAAGAATTAGGGGCCTATGCATGAGTCATTGCTCACAACATATGCAACCACTGACACATTGGCACCAATGGTCTCATCGAGAGTTGAAAAAGAATTAACATATGAGATTCACTGAGCCAGGAAGGCGTTAGCTGCCAGCTACAGATCGTAAACATCAACAAACGCTTCGTCGCAAAGTCGTTGAGGCAAAGCAAAAGTTTGTTGTTTGCCAGATTCCCGCTTGAAAACATTGCGCTACTTGTCCATAAGAAAATAATTATAATTGCAGGAAAAGACGTGTGCAACGGTGAGGGTCGCATGTTAGAAAAGAATGTCAACTAGGAGATACAACACCATCCTCACCGCCTTATTCACGCCCCAACCTTCGACTGCTGGATCCGAACCGCACACCACCAATTTTCTCCCCATTGCGTGAGTAGGGAATACTGAATCTCAGATTTATCTTGCGAATGCGCTTGAACAAGGCTTTGATTTGAAAAGTGCTTGAAGGGTCTGGAGATGGCGCTCCAAGAAGTTCTCGACGGTCAATGCGAGGACATAATCGAGCTTCTTCTGGCTTTCGTCCAGAAGGCCATATCTGTTCATCCTCCTTAGTAGTGCCTCGCCTATGAATATTCGACGAGAGTTCAGAGTAAGAAGCATTCTAGTAGCATTCCAGATGCGGCTAAGCATGTACTGCACCTACCACAGCTCCCTCTTGTTTCTTAGACTGAACTCTCCCACTAGCTTCAGCTCCGCCTCCAACTGCTCCTTCTCATATGGCCTCCTCGATTTCTTGAACGTCTTTTGTGCCATAAGAGGAAGGCCATTGTTGGCAGAGATCATAGCAAATAGAATTCGCTTGAGCCGTGCACCCCGCTCAAAAATCAACCAACCATCTAGGAAGATCCTCAATTGCCGAGGAAGAAAACAAACTATGTCTAGATTCAACCAACCATCTATATAATGCTCGAATTGAGAAGATGTGAGATGCGATCAAAGATGCCTCTAATGACCAATCAGAATGAAGACCCAATACTGGACCACATCAACACCGAAAGAAGGGATGACAAATAGGCAGTCGCGACCAAATACTGGTATGAGGACCAATCGCAGCCTCCACTACAAGCTCCAGAATATAATGCCAATGGAAGAAGAATCGAATTCAAAAAATTAACCGAGCACTGTGTCCACACAATACACCATGTTAGAGTTTGTAAATACTCTGATTGCTATCGGCATAGGGACCTCCAAGAAAACAGAGGTCATGACACACCAAACAATGAACAAGCAATCCTCTTCAAAATCTTGAGGCCTCCTGTGAGGGAGACGGCCTCAACCTTGGCTCTGATACCATGTTAAAAATTCAACCAGAATATAGAAAACTGAAACAAGATGCACAAAATTTATCCTGGGAAAACCCTCCACTTGAGGGTGAAAAACCCAGCCACACCAATAATGAGCTTTATTGAATACACAAAACTGATACATGCTCAATGCTTTTACACAACTGATACCTTCTACACACCATCAACATGGATAACCACATATAAATATAGACTATCTCTTGAGAGCTTCACCCTCTCGAAGCATAAACAATGCCTCTTTTAAAGAGAAAACAAGGCTCGAAATATCTCCAAGTTAGAGGTAGACGAAGAGTTAACATGCAATATCCTAGATGGCAGTTACTATATATGCCATTGCATCAGCTACACAAAAGTTGATGAAGGTTATCAAAGAAACAGTTACACATTCACCTTTATTTGAAGCATTGAAAGATACTGCAGAATTCAATATAGATGAATATCTTCTGCAGCTACAAAACATTAACAAAAACCCCTATGCTTATCAAAGACTAATCAAACATACAAATTTGTTTCAATTGTATCAAGTCGGCCAGTAGGGGTAAAGCAAATTTAATTTTATTAAACCAAGTCAGCCTACCTAGGGAGAGACATAACCTTTCCTTAATCACCTATAAGAAGGTATTCAAAAATTCATTTTCAACATCAAATCAAATCAAACTCTTCTCTCTAATCAGCGAATTTCAGAAGCAGATTAGCGAATTTCATCAGCAAGAAAGCAAATTCAATCATCATCAAAAGCGAATTTATCCACTAAGGTTGCAGATTCAGGAGCGAATTCCATCATTGAGCAGAGAGCGAATTTTATCTTCAAGAAGGCATGTCATCAGCGAATTCGATTACATCTACAGAGAATTCAGTTAGCATCAACATCAAATCTGATCCACAAGTAGTGACTCCAATCAATAGTGACAACAAAATTCACAAAGGAAGAAGCGAATTCATCAAGGAGACAACAAATTTGCTCAAACCAAGGAACGACCTCCTCTATCGATGCACCTATCAACCTGCAAATCACATAAAATCAGAAATCATGTCAAATTAGGAGATTATAGAGGTTATATATCATGTGTGTTTGATACTCATTTGTTTGCTTTGCTAGACATGAAGAAAGAAATCAAGGGGATCGCATTGGAGGAGGATCAAAACAAGTGTCCTAAGGAGGAAATTTCAATGTCAAGGTTAAGAAGATGTCCTCAAAAGGAAAACTTCATCAGCAAATACAAAGATATGAAGGAAGGTGACTACACAAGAAGAATTCATTTTCACAAGGAAATGATCCACAACAACAACAACATGAAGGGAAACATAAAGAAAGAGTTTTAAAAGCATGAAGAAGTAGCTATGACATCAAGGATTCATTCCAAGGCAATATCAAGATGAGATGGCATTCTAGTCATCATCCTAGTCACCACTCACCAATCAGAGAAGTTCCACCTCAGCATGTCTTGATTCAATGAACCCGACTCATCCATGAGGGCACAAACTTCAAGGCACCTACCCTTGTTATCTATTGGTTATGTTAAAGTGTTGTAATTATTTCATTGGCCAAATTGAGTTTGTTGTAACAAACCCTAATTAGGGTTTTCATTGTAAAATCTCGACCCTTGATCTTAAATTGATCTAAGCCATTGAATTGTATTGAGAGCATTATAAAAGGCTCAAGCTCTTCATTTGTAAAGGTTAATAGTTAATAGTGAGTAGTGAATAGTTAGTAACAGGAGAAGAATAAAATAGCAATTAGTGAATAGTTTGATTTCATTGAAGTTATGGTGAATTTGATTTATTGCTTCAAGAATTTGCATGATCTTTACTTCTCAATTTCCTTTCTTGTTATTAGATTGAATGGAGGGATTTGTTGAATGTATTTGCGTGGAATCCATTTAGTCCATACCACTAGTGTAATATTCTCATTTTTTTTTTTTCGGTTTTCAAGCACAACAATATTACAATGCACTCGTTAAAGTTAGGAAATATAATTCCAATGCTACTGAAAAGTAACCCTTCCACTTTCTGATCACCAAGAGCCCAATGTGGGAAGGTGAGAGCATACGGTGTCAAGGGGTTCGTTAGCTCACTAATCCGCTGGGAATTACAATGCAATTACAAAACTGGGCGGCAAGTCAGCCCCTTCCACTTTTTAGCGGGATGAAGAACACTAACTTGGCGGTAAACCAGCCAAGGCACAAAAGCATAGCAAAACCAAATCACTCTACTGTTTATGCAACGGGAGGATTTTTAAATAAACTATCACTCAACTGCATATCTCAGCGGGAGGACAATATCACTCAAGCACTTGCTCAGTGGGAGGAAAAACTGAATTACAAACATACAGGCAGCTAAGCCACCTCTTCCACTTGTTCAGCGGGAAATGCAACATAGGATGAATTGGTCAGTACTACTTAGGCAATTCTTACAATGATAGAAATGTGAAAGAAGATAGAATGAAGTACATATCTTAAGAATTCACTAACACATTCTAACCAAGAATACTACTTGCTGTTCTGAAATCGGATACAAGGAAAACGCAGAACCAGCCATCCCGAAACCCACTAAATTGCTTGTAACTCTCTCAAAACCCAATAGAATCATGCCATACTAGAAGCAAATGAAGTGTATGACATAAGCAAACAAACAATACCTTGAAACTACAACTGGAGAACACCAACAACAATGCACGCAACCCAATGCAATTCTGGAAATGGCTCTTTTGCTGAATAGTTCGATTTGCAACTAAAAAATGGAGAGTTCTCCAAATGCCACACCAATATAGGGGAATTGTCGTCTCTCCGGTACGCTTCCAACGAGCCCTCACCCAGAATGATGCACTCAACAAACCGGCAGCTACGAACAAAAATGCACTTCCAGCCAACACACTAGCAACACCCAAAAAACCAGCAACACACAACTTATTCACTCACACACCCGAAAATCACCAAGAAGCTCACAACTACACACCACAGCTAGGAGTGATGTCTCACACTCGAAACCAGAAGGAAGGATCTAGGAGGTATTCACCCTCGAAGAATGTTTGGAGTCATTCCGACAACATAACGATATAATTTCTCTGGATAATGAAATGAGGAACCCAACACCTGTTTATATAGATTTTCCAATCTGAAATTCAAATGAAACTGCCTCCCAAATTCACCTCATTCCAATTGCATTTCATTTCATGGTGGACCCAAAATGGCACCCACTTTCCTAAGTCAAAATCACGCCAAGGAGAGGGGCCAAGGAGAGGGGCCACGATTTTGACATTATAAAACTTTTTAAAATATAAAGAATAAAGTCTCCTTTTAATCTCCAAATAAATCGCCCAGACATGACTTAGGAAAAAATATCATATTTTGCACAATTTCCCATAGCATCAATCCGTAATAAAAATATTTAAATAATAACCTTAGAATAAGGAATAATATTTAATTAAATCGCTTATAGCTTTAGTACTGATTATCAACAAAATCCGGATGAGGCTGAGCAATGAGGATCACTGAACTGTGCCGGGTCAGGACCAAGTCCAGGACTGTCAAAAATAGAATGCCCCAAACTGCCACTTACTAAAAACAGTAAGTCATGAAATAATGCTCTGAAAATCGTGATCATCGCAACCAGAGAAAGAGCTTGGCGAGCTTAGCCACTCTGCACCATCCTGATGGCCAAACCCTAACTTACTAAAATAGTAAGTTCACATTCCAACCCTTACAAGCTTAGTCGGAACTCCAAAGAACATGGAAACCCTTAATTCACCTTTCCACATAGCCTACGGGTCTCCGGAATAGGCCAATGGACCACTGAATGCAACATCACAAGGAAGGGGATATTACAACTAGCCTCTTGCTGATTGTAAGTGTGCCTTGTGTGGTCAACTAGAATGATATGAGTTTAACTACAAATTGTTATACGTCCATTGTTCATGCATTAACTTGAATGGTGATCAATGTTTAATGGTAATGATTTGAACATCTTTGAAATGTCCTTAGAAGATTGCACTGAGCTTGTGTCAAATTATTCAAGTTGATGGTGAGACCTTGCCTAGTAGGATTCCATCTAATCATTCATCCATTTTGTTGTATTCTAGGTCTTAGAATAGATTCTCTCAACCCTTTTCTTTTGCCCTTTTTTTTTCAAATCAAGCTAGTTTAGGATAAAACCAAGCATCACAAGATTGCAATATCAAATGATCAAGTTCCAGCGATTCAAGCATTCGACAATTCAACATAAGTCCCCTTGTGATACCAGCAATCACATCAACCAACTGTGCTTATCTACAAGTCGTGACCCAACATTTATAAACGTTGGAGTTATCTCAAGTGATCCTTAAGCTAATCTTCAACATTTGAGAAACTTTGTTCAAGAGAGGACAAGATACTTTTGGGTATTTTATTCTGTGTTCGCATGTGCGTAAAAAACACATCAATAGAATTGGCTCGAGGAGGGGATGACAACGAATGCGAACTCTTGAATAGGTGAATCCAAGGAAGATCAGTGGAGAGTCATCTTCAATGCTCAATAGAATTTGGATAGGTTTGAACAGTTGAACTTCAATTCATATTTGCAAGGAGTAGTCTTAAGGACTTGCATCTTCCTCTTCACACTCAACAGAATTGAAGCACGAGGAAGGCATGATTGTGGATACATGAATGAAGCAGTTGATGATGGCATTTATCAAGTCACACTTTGAAGCAGCCACAAATAGAATTTGCACAAGAAAAGAACGTTGGAATTACAAAGGAACGAAGCACCTCGTGCAGCTGGAACTAGTTGAGCTTTCAAGTTGAATTTGAGATTTGTAAGATCTCTCTTTATTCCAAAAAATCCAAACAAATTCAAAAACCAAAAAATCAAAAAATCAAAAAAGAAAGATTTCTCAATGAAGCGACACAGTTTCATGATGAGCAACAAGTTGATATTCCTCAACTTTGGTTGAGATTGAATATACAACTTTACCCATACCGTTTGTCTGAATTTGCAAGGACAGGGCAGTGTAGAATCCATGAGACAGATGAACATGATGAGATGCATTGCTTGACATACCTATCAAGGATGGAGTCGGTAGCGCAGGGAAAGATCTTCTTTTGGGATGTCTCCAAGGCAGAAGCGAAAGAAAGCAATTTCAGTGTCCCAAAGAGAAAGAATCCTCTTTCAAGTTTCTTATGGATGATTGAAAGTCAACTAATCTTGAATGGTGAAATGTGTCTAGAAGACATATTGCCACCATTGTGGTGTAGAATTCATAATGCACGTAACTCCAAATTTACTTGCTTGTTGTGCGAAATGGCTATCAATCAAGTCAGATATCAGTTTGGAATGCTAGCCTTATCCAAGGAAGAGTGTATCACGAATAAATCTTGGAGTGCACACCTTGCAGCTGAATGTAGAAGAACATATGAACAAGATGTTTCTACATCACCAAACAGTGAAGGAAGGGAGTTGCACGTTGGTGCCACAAGTTCCCCTGATGATCAATGTATTGCAATGAGTAGCTCATCATGCCTTGCACCTGAAGAAGAATATCATGAAATGAAAGTTGGAGAAACAATTGAGAATGTTCAAGTAGTGGCAAGCGATGATCAAAGTGCTGAGCAAACAATCAAGCAAGAAGAAGAGGAATTCCTTAAACAATTTTCATTTGTGATACAAAAAGAGATCCTTGAAAGTGAATTATAGGAGATTTCAAGTAGAACCCTTGAAGAGGACAATCAAATTGACATGTTGAACGAAGAATTACAATTCATCATAAGTGAGCCCAAGTATGAAGAACAATTTGAGGGGGCACTTAAAGACATCCTCACTATCATACTATTTGAGGGGGTGCTGAAATATGTCATGGAGGAAACGCAAATGGAGTTACTGTCAATTTTTTTTCAAAACAAACAAGTTGCTACAAGAGGCATAATCATCATCAACTTCGACCTCCTGAAATACTATGGGATGAATTGAAAAAGGATAGTACGAATGAGACAAGTAGTCAAGGCACCACAATTGAAGATTACATTGTTTGAGGAAAACGAAGATATAGTGGAAGACATTCAAGCCACCAAGATGCTAATAGATGAAGATCAATGTGTGGAGACACCAAGGCATGAAACTCTACAAAACATAGATACTAGTGAAGATCATCAAGAGATAGAGAAGGAAAATAATGCAAGAGGCATAGATGACTTGAGGGATTATCACCCATTTGATGCTTTACACTCCCAAGAACAAGGAACTGAGTGTTATACTATTCAAGAAGATGAAATCCTTGGTGAGCATCCATCCTTACCACAAGAAGGAGAATCAAATGAAGAATGTCAAACTATCCTAAAGGAAGAACTTTCAAGCATCCCTGAAGGTGGACAAATGGAGCTAGAAAGTGAAAGACACTTTGAGTCAGTGTTTCCATCAATATCAGCATTTAAACAACCATTAGAGGAAATCTTTGAGGCTCAATTTATCAATGAGTCCCTAATTTTTGAAGATATGCTCACAAAGTTACACGAGGATGCGATGAGCGAGATGTCATGATGAAAGTAAAGAAAGTTGAGCTATTTGAAGGGGTACTAAGCTTGTTTCAAGAAGAGCTTGCATGTGAAGGTCAATATGTTGTGCATGCTCGTGGAATGGTACATCACCAATGGCGACCTCCTGAAACAACTGATGATCTCGTTTCCGACAAAGCACTTCCATCCAAACCCGAAACATGCCAGGTTGTCTCTTTCCTTAATCCTAGCTTTGAAAGTTATTATGAATTCAATTATGAGGGGTTAGAGAAAACAACTTGCATTTGGATAGATCACAGTCCCGATGAATTCCCTCAATTGCTTATCTTGCATGATGAGTTGCCTGAATATGAGAGATGCATGGTGAGAGCTTGCTTTTCTGTATTTAAAGATGAATTTACTCGACTGTGAACTATCATTTTTGCCACCATCATGTTGCATACCTTGAGGAATCATGTAAAGTCGTGTACATATGTCGCTTCCTTGAGTCGTGTCAAGTCTAGTTGTCTTGTATGTAGCTTTAGAGTAGGTTTTCCTTTCGTGTATTTTAGTTAGAGGTCTTATTGAGCCAGGTTGTTAATTTGTCTTCAGTCATTTGACTCATGATCTTGGGTGGCTCAAGTAGTTAGTTGTTTGCTTTTGGTTTGCCTTTGTGTGCTTTAGCTTAGTTTGTTTTAGTTTTGGTTTGCTTTCGAGTTGGCCGGTTTGCTTAGTTTAGGTGTTCTAAGTGGGAACCTTCATTTGTGAGAAAGGCGATTGTGTTGTTCTCTCATGCATTGACACATTTTGGATCTTATGTTTGGTTCATTTCTTAGATATCTATTCATGAAGTGCTTTGAATCCAAGGTTATTCCTCTCTAGCTTTATCATTTGGTTAGGACTTGTACTTGACTTGGAAGAGAATCACTTTCTATGTCTTGATACCGACATCTTTTGATTACTATATCTTTACACTAAATTTAATAAACTCCGAGTCATTATGGTTTTCAAACGAAGCCATAATTAGTGAAAAGTCCAAAGTCTAGCTTCAACACCACTGTAATTGTCAAACCCCAGTGAGTTTCATTGCTTATGAGCCAAAGGAATTGACGGAATAAAACAAGAGAAAGCAATATGAAAAGAGAAAAGCTTAGATTAAAAAAAGAAAATTAGTGTAGGAGCACGTGATGGACTTTATGCCTCCATGAGGCAATTTTGTAAATTTTGCCTTCCTATTGTGTTTTAATAATGTAATAAGGTCCTTTAGACCATTTTGAATTTATTTGTATTGATTTTGAGTCTTAGGAGGTCATTTGTGGGCTATATGACAAATATTGTAAAAGTTGTCATGTTTGTCAAATATTGTCATGCAACTTTGCATTTTTGGTTGCATGTGGAAGGTGAAGGGTCAAGCCATTTAAAAATTAGTTGTAACTAATGATTTTTGGTCGGAAAAAGCATAAATAAGGCCTCCAACTCGAATTCCATGGTTGTTGAAGGCTGGAGAAGGTTGGAGATGAAATACAAAGAACAAACCCTTATTTTTGTGCAATATTTCTGAATTTTTCTCATCTTGAAGAATGTTCTCTTGGCTTGTATGAATTTTATATTTCATGCAATGATCTGAAACTGCTTGTAGAAGTTATTTATGTGAATCTACTTCCATTTTCAATTGGTCTCATTAATTTTCATTGGGATTTGTAAAAGTTATGTCATTTTTGGTACAAGTTGTCCCAAATGACTAATTTTTAGGTTGGAAAAGTTGGGAAAAGTTTGAGAGATGAGTCTAATTTCATTTCCTTTTTATCTAATCCAATTTCATTAAGTTGTGAATGAGTTATGACATTTTTGGTGACAATGGGTCTATGATAAAACTAGGGTTCCCAGCAAGCATTAAGAAAACTACATCTTTGTATTGCATCATCCCAAAAGGCTCAAACTTGGTGAGTCTTTTTTACATTTCTATACAGGGATCCTATTGGTGTACGTTTTATCATATACCGAACATTAGAATAAGGTACCCAAAGGTATTCTATCCTCTCCTGAAAAATCCCCGCTTATCATATAGTGATTCCAAGGTCTATATGTGTGAACAAGTGACTTTAGTGGAATAGCTACTTGGGTAGTGTATGCTGAAAATCTCAAGGGGGACTTACGTTTACAAATGTCTTTCAAGCTTCTGGTCTTAGATAAATTTGTCAATTTCAGGCTCTCTCTTTTTTTTTTTTTGGATTTTCCGAGATTTAGGCTTTGAAAAAGGGCAAAAGGGGATAGGATTAAGAAAGCTGATCTAAACATATGAATTCTGGAGATGACATTAACTAGGTGTTCTCGGGAAACCACACTTTGCTTTGCCACACTAAGGACAACTACACAAAGCGGGTGCAATCTTCAATGGGTTGTGCTTATGATCGAAGTTTTGGCATACACAAGGGATAGGCTTAGACTAACTTTGCACAGTGAAATGGAAATCATCCATTCACCAAAAGTATGAGCGGAGATACACCATTAATTAATACTTATCAAATCCTTCATTCAGCTCTAACAACTTGAAAGCAAATCTAAATTAACTTCTAACTAATGTGTTGAGGAAATTGAAACCATGCTAATCACTCAAATAACAGAGATTACAAAGCCTTAAGAGAAAGTGCACATGCAATGTATTATTTAAAAAATGACCTTCACGCAACAATATATCAAAAGCCTCACACTCTCCAAATGAGAGGAGGTAGCCTTATATAGTTTTCCAGAAAACAATGAATGGTCGAGATCAAACAGTGATCAAGGGCTCAGAATGAAAGTTACAAAACCCTAATTAGGGTTTCCCTAAATTCTAACAGTTAGAACAAGAAGAAGAGTGACACATGGCACAACTACTATTATCACTGAGGTGAGTGTCCAGTTTCCTTTTTTTTTTGCAGATTCAATGTCTCTGCACACAATGAGCTGAACCTCCTCTATGGTGACACTTGGCAAGTTGCCAATTTGGAAGTCGACCATATCCACGCCCTCGATACAGGTGGCAAGAGTATCTTCCCAGCCAATTGCTTTTGTTAGGAAATCTTCATCTATGCGCATGAAGCTCGAGAATCTGGAGAGATTTTCCTTAAGAAGTGGCCTTGAAACTTTGAAGAAGTTTCCTTGAACTTTGGTCTTCAAATTCTCTACACATAGATGCTTCTCTCGCACCTCATCTTTGGGGACGTCTTGTGCTTGCATTCAAGTTGGCTCTGGTTGGGAGATTGTTGGTCGCCTTTGCTCAACTTGAGGAGGGTTGACTGGTCTCGTTCTGTTGGATTGGATATTCTGCTGGCGATATTCAAGAGAATCTTTGAGAGGAACTGGTGCATTGGTAGCATTGGGATTTGGTGGGCTTTGGAAGTTATTGGGAGGAATATTTGTGATTAAAGGCTCATTATACTGAGTATTCCTCTGGTATACCCTGGATTGGTTTCCAGATGTTTGCTGGAACGCTTGCACTTCTCTAGTCCCTTTTACCAAGACACTATCATATAAGGGGGAAAAACTATAGCCATTAATTGTGGTTGGATGATCTGATTTAACTTGGACTTCAAGCTTAAATTGACCTTGTGGCGCCTCCACGGGGCTATTAGTAGATGCGGATGGAAATCTTTGACTGGGCTGGTATGATGAGCCGTTCTAGGATGGGGATCTAACATTCTCTATGACTAAAGCTTGGTCATACCTTGAGACGAGAACAATCTCATATCCGGTCATTGGAGCATCTTCTGCTACTTGAAAATCATGGCATTGCAGCTCGGAATGTTCATCAGTATTCTGCAACCTGCACCACCCTGATAATGCAGCTTCAGCTAGGAATACTTTGTCTACAGGACGATTGTCTACAGCTTGCTGGCTATCCAAGGGAGATGGCATAGTACCATTGTTAGGTCCAGTGTTCCATGTCTTTTTCTGGGGAACTTGATTATTATTCCGGAAACTTTGATTATTCCCTTGGTAATTTTGGTTATCTCTTTGAAAATTCTGACCATCTTGTTGATATCCTGAAGGACCTTTCCCTTGATAACTTCTTTGCATATTCTGTATTTGATTTTTTTGACCTTTCAAATAGGTCACTTCTGCTGACCGTTTCTTTACTTGATTGATTAATTCCTTCATTTCATCTTTCTCCTCTTGGGTTCGACTTGAAGTTGTCGCATTCTGGAGATATAACAGTTACGGTGGAGGTACTTGCGAGACGAGTGTTCCCGGATGGAGAACCAACTGATTACTGGCCACGAGAATCGGGTTCATCACAGGCATATTCTGAGACAAATCTCTATCGATATTCTGAATTTGACCTTGCGCAATAGGATTCCCTAGATAGTTCAGGGGTCCTATAGCAGTACCTACTTCCAGATCATTGCTAACTGAAATAGCTGAAGCATACGCTTCCTTCAAATTAGTTGGGAGTGTGCCTTTTGACTTGACAAACACGAAAGTAAGGCAATCCAATGGAGCATAAAAGACAGGCAATGTTGCAGCATTATTCAAACTGTAGAGATCTCTCAGCCTTGTATAAGCCTTATGAAATCTGTTGTTGAAAGTGCTAATAGGCTCATGCTCTTGCCTTCTTATTTCCATGAATTGTCAATATAACTCGGATGGGGAAATTGGTGATCTGAACTTCTCTACGAAAGCGTCTTTCATCTCTTGCCAATTATGGATAGAGTTGGTTGGCAAGTGGATATACCAATGAGAGGCTTCTTCAAGCTTGTCCTCTTTTGACTGACTTTCTCCTCTCCTTGGTGAAACTACCTTCTTTTGTCTGGATCTTGTGGGTCGTTCTAACTCTACAAACTCCTTGGATGAGCTCGGAGTTGATCTTAAGATTCTTCTGAATTTATCAGGAGAGAAAGAATTGATATGATCCAGTGTAGCGTCTACTCTTGTTGAGGCAGTGCGGGAGCAGGTACAGGAGCTAGATCAACTTCTTGAGGTGGCAATAGACGTTGCTCTCTTCGTATTTGTGCATCAATGCAATCAACAATTTCTTCTTCTTCTTCAAGAATGAAGCACATTCAATGCCAGTCAGGATAATTTCTTTTCATAGACCAGGCCAAGCTATATAGCTCGGTGATGATGTTTTCTTGTTCGTCGTTGAAACTCAAGTTTGGCTGTAGTACTGGTTCAGGATCTCTTCCTGGTTTAGGATGAATGATTGGCAGACTCATCTCTCACCATATTGAAGGACTGGAAGGAAAATTGTCAAATTTCTTAAAAGAACTTGCTTGTGAATGGCCAAAATCCTTTGCTTCCCTAGACCTTTCTTGATCGCAACCTCTATTCACTGACCCTTTTCTTCCTCCTCAATAATAATGTGACTCACTTTTCTGAACTAAGAATTTGAATAATCTACTTTCGACTTCTAAGCAAGTGATCGTCATTGATCTGCAATGTATGACTGCTTTAGTCCTTGTTCAGGTTGCTCAAGAGGCAAATCAAATGGAAATTCATGCGGCAACACCATGCTACATCATATCTACTATCCAAAATTGTGAACACTCAGCTATTCAAACACTCATTGCTTTCAAATCCCTCCTTCTAATGCCATTTTATGTTGGTGTACGTTTTATCATATACCGAGCATTAGAATAAGATACCCACAGGTATTCTATCCTCTCCTGAAAAATCACTGCTTATCATATGGCGATTTCAAGGTATAGCTACTCTATATGTGCGAACAAGCGACTTTAGTGGGATAGCTACTTGGGTAGTGTATGCTAAAAATATCAAGGGGGACTTACGTTTACAAATGTCTTTCAAGCTTCTGGACTTAGATAAATTTATCGATTTTAGGCTCTCTTTTTTTTTCCTGATTTTCCGAGATTTAGGCTTTCAAAAATGGGAAAAAGGGATAAAGTTAAGAAAGCTGATCAAAACCTATGAATTCTGGAGATGATATTTACTAGGTGTTTTGGGGAAACCACACTTTGCTTCGCCACACCAAGGACAACTACACAAAGCGGATGCAATCTTCAACGGGTTGTGCTTATGATCGAAGTTTTGGCATACACACGGGATAGGCTCAGACAAACTTTGCACAGTGAAATGGAAATCATCCATTCACCAAAAAGTATGAGCGGAGATACACCGTTAATTAATACTTATCAAATCCCTCATTCAACTCTAGGAAGTTTGAAAGAAAATCTAAATTAACTTCTAACTAATGTGTTGAGGAAATTGAAACCATGCTAATCACTCAAATAATAGAGATTACAAAGCCTTAAGAGAAAGTGCACATGCAATGTACTATTTGAAAAATGACCTCAACACAACAATATATCAAAAACATCACACTCTCCAAATGAGAGGAGGTAGCCTTATATAGTTTTCTAGAAAACAATGAACAACAGGGATCAAATAGTGATAAAGGGCCCAGATTGAAAGTTACAAAACCCTAATTAGGGTTTCCCCAAATTCTAAGAGTTAGAACAAGAGTGACACGTGGCACAACTGCTATTATCACTGAGGTGAGTGTCCAGTTTCCTTTTTTGCATATTCAATGTATCTGGACACAATGAGCCGAACCTCCTCTATGGTGACACTTGGCAAGTTGCCAATTTGGAAGTCGACCTTATCCACGTCATCAATACAGGTGGCGAGAGTATCTTCCCAGCCAATTGCTTGTGTCAGGAAATCTTCGTCTATGCATATGAAGCTTGAGACTCTGGAGCAATTTTCCTTGAGAAGTGGCCCAGAAACTTTGAAGAAGTTTCCTTGAACTTTGGCCTTCAAATTCTCTACACACAGATGCTACTCTCGCAGCTCATCCTGTTGCAATATCTCAGCTGCCACAAAGAAAACCTTGACTTGAATATCTCTGATGGTTTTTTCAATTTCTACACACTCAGCCTTGGATTTTCTCAAAGATTCAACCCTTGTAACTAGGGCGAAGTACCAAGTGCTGAAATTATACAAGTCACCGAGCTGGATGACTTTTCTGTTTACAAGATCCTGCTGAGAAAGTTCTCTAATTACCTTTAAATGTGGAATAATCCTCCTCTGAATATTCTCAATATCTTCCCAAGCTTCATCCATGTCTCGGATTCTGCTTAATTAGGAAGATGTAGAGTCATGTGCTGCTATCATGTTCTCAACGAGTATGATTACTACGGAGAGAACCTAATAGCAACACATGACTCTACATCTTCCTTATTAAGAAGAATATGAGACATAGCTGAAGCTTGGGAATATATTGAGAATTTTCAGAGGAGGATTATTCTACATCTAAAGGTAATCAGAGAACTTTCTCAGCAGTAACTTGTAAACAGAAAAGTCATCCAGCCTGGCGACTTGTATGATTTCAGCACTTGGTACTTTGCCTTGGTCACAAGGGCTGAATAGCTGAAAAAATCTGAGGCTGTGTGTAGAAATTGAAAAAACCGTCAAAGATATTCAAGACAAGGTTTTCTCTGCGGTAGCTGAGATATTGCAACAAGATGAGGTGGGAGAGAAGCATATGTGCGTAGAGAATTTGAAGGCCAATTCAAAATCGGCCTTGTAAGTCGAAGTGCATTCAAAAGTGAGAAAATCGACTTGATAGGCCGAAATGTGATAAGCAAAGCAACGGTAAGAGAAGCTCGCAAAATAGCCTTCTAAGCCGAAATTCATTGAAGCTCACAAACTCGGCTTATAACCTGAAATTCGCAAAGTAGAGTCAATTTCGTGCAAAAGAAGACAAAAGGTCGAAAATGATAGAATGAGGTAAAAACTTGCAATGATGGCTAATAAACCGAAATTAAAAAGGGTCTAAATTGCACATTTTAGGCTTTCAGGCCAAAAAAGACATTTAAGTGAAAAATCGCGAAAATGATTCAAAAGGGCCGAAAAGATAAAGGTTGAAATCGTTAAACATGCAAAATCATCTTTTAGCCCGAAAAGAAGAAAATTGTTCACGTAATATAGCGATGTAGGCCGAAAATCACTCAACTTCGCGAAAATGGTTCATAAGTCGAAAAGGCAAGAAAGACGTGAAGTCTAAAAAACTTCCCAAAGTCGTCTCCAGGGCCAAAAAAAGTAAGGGCCTTCCAGGCCGAGAGATGATTCAAAGTTCGCCTTTTTATTTCGCGTTTTGACCCTTCAGCCCGAGAATCACTAAATCTCGCAAAAGTATGAACTAGGCCGGAATAGCAAAACATAAGGTAATATCGTGCAATATAATGGTGTAACCCAAAAATGTCATATAAAGTGAAAATCGCAAAAAATGAGTTTTCAACCCGAAATGAAGGTGATGCTCTGCAAAAAGGATTAGAAAATCTGTTTGATGGCAACACACACAAAAGCAAAAGAAACAAACATTAGTGTTAGCAACAAAAGATTATCCTAAACAGGCATATCAAGAGAGATATTAAGCATGAAATAGAAAACATATAAACATAGAATAAAATAGCTAATCAAGATGCTCATAGTTGCTCCTCCCTTGTTCCTCTCCTCTCCAAGTCCCAAATGAGTGTAGCTCTCAGCAGCTTTTTGCACTATGGATGCTTATGGAGGATTGAGATTTAATATTAAGCTTCAAATATGAAATGAAAAGCTAAATACTATGCTATTGATGCTAAAATGATTGATTTTACCAAAAAGACAAGATTTTAGTTATGCTATGCTAAATGCTCTCTAAAAATGTCTATAGCCTAAATGCATACAAGTTTTCAGGATCTGGATTATGAAGGAATGGGCTCTATTTATAGGAAAAATGGAGCAATGGATGGCCAGGATTGAAAGGTTTAATCAAGGGTCAAGCTTGAAAGTTGGGGATCCATGTGCACAATTTGCACCAATGAAATGGTGACAAGTGTCAACATAAGTTGGGTTGAGAGAAGAGGTTGGAGGCATTAAATGCCTGAGGAGACCTCATGGTTATCTAGAAGGTAAGGGTCAAGCCTAAATTAGGATTACCCACTGGATTAGGAGTTAATGCAAGGATAAACCTTTGTGCAAATGATTAAGAGATAATCATGGTCAAAGCATTAAAGGCTTGATGAGACCCTTGGGTTGGGTAGAGGTTGAGTCAAAACAAATGTTTTAACCATGTAGGAGGGTTTGGGTTAACCATTAATGGTTTTTGAAGACTTTGTGGATTAAGTGGTTGAACGTTGGAAGCTTTCAAAGGTTATCCAAGACTTTGAGACATTTAGTGGTTGAAGGTTGGAAGCCTTTAATGGTTATCAAAGACTTTTAGGCTTTGAGAAGTGACTCCATTTTGCTTAGGAATGTGACAATAATTAGGGGATGGATTAGGCTAATTAGGAAGGGGTTAGAAGAATCTAGAAGGGGATTAGATTTTGCAAGTGGATTTGGTGGGTGAGGGAAAATAGGATTTTATTAAAATAAAAATTCATTTATTTCAATAAATGTGTGCAAGTTGTATTTGGATAAATATTCAAATAAATATTAATTTATTTAAATGAGAAAAAGGAAGATAAAGCATTAAAATGCTTGAAGACTTTGAGGGGAACCATTAAAGGCTTGAAGACTTTAAGGAAAACCATTAAAGTCTTAAGAAGACTATAGAAGGAAGCCATCAAGTTTGAAGACTTTAAAGCCATCAAGTTTGAATACTTTAAGGGAAACCATTAAAGGTTTCAAGTGGGTGAGGATAAATAGGATTTTAAATAAATAATTTATTTAAAATAGTTGTGCAACTTGCTTTTGTAGGAAAATACAAGTGGGTGGAGGATAAAGGTGATTTAAATAAATTATTTATTTAAAATAATTGTGCAACTTGCTTTTGTAGGAAAATACAAGTGGGTGGAGGATAAAGGTGATTTAAATAAATGATTTATTTATTTAAATGTGAGAGGTGGGATTTTGGGGGATTTAAATAAATATTAATTTATTTAAATGTGAGAGAAGATTTAATTAAACAAATATGATTTATTTATTTAATTAATGGTATGAATTTGGTTAAATGAATTAAATCAAATAAATCAAATAATTTATTTAATTAATAGGAGAAGAGGGTTAAGATGAATTAATTAAATATTAATTTAATTAATTATTAATTGATGGTTAAATAATCAAATAAATACTAAGTATTCATTTAATTAAGTGGACATATTTATGTGACTACAAAAGGCAAATTGGAAAATCTCGTGAATCTTCCAATAAGGCAGAAATTCGCTAAAGCTCATGAAAGAGCTAACAGGCCAAAGTTCATATAAGCTCTCAAACTTTCTCATAAAGCTGAAATCATCCAAAGGGTTTTAAATCTCATAAGTCTTTTTGTTGGGCCGAAAATCTTCAAATGTCAAAATCGTGTGACAGAGGGTATACGAGCCGGAAACTTCAAAAGTTCTAACTCACGCCAAGATGATTTAGGGAGCTGAGGATTAGGTGAATAAACAGATTGCGCAGAGTCCTAATTACGCCGAAAACGAAAGGCAAAAGAGAAAGATCATGCAAATCATTTAAGCACCTGAGGTTTGGTATTGAAAACAAAATCGCCCAATCCCTCATCATTTTTTTATTTTTTTTAATCGGCCAGAATTCATAGAGGAGTTCAAGTTCACAAAGTCATTCAAGGAGCCGAAATTGCGAAATAAACTTCTTTCAGGCCAAAATCAAACCGTCAGAATTGGCCCTGTAGCCGAAAATCTTCAGATTTAGGCAAACTTAAAATTCGTTCCGCAATTGAAAACATAAGTCCATCTTTCAAAATGCATGATCAAAACATTCAAGCGCTCAAACAAAACTGAAAACTTGAAACACTGAATCGCGCAGGCCAGCAGCATTCACAATCCTCGTACCAACAAAACAAGGAGCAGCAATATTTCGAAAATTCGCTCTGTTAAACCAAATGATTTTCAACTTTAAATTGCATTCATTTCTGAAGCGCAAAATTCCAAATGTTTAAAGAGCTTGCTTCAAAATGCTTTCAAGATTTAAATTGCCTGGATGTTCAAACGATTTTAATGTTAACGTCGTCTTCTGGCACTGCTAACACCTATTTTTTCACATCAAGGCTTGCCTCGTAATTCGTGTCTAGTTGTGCAAGATAGATGCCTAAATCAACGACAGAGTCCTCAAAAGAACCTGATGCAACTGGAACATCCCAGATTTCCAAAGCTGACATTCCCCATAAGGTCGAAAAAATGAGGTACCAGTACCAAGGAGGAAGAGTTAGGGAGTCAAAGGTCTAGAGTATGTGGGAAACATAGAAGATACGGACCTAGGACATATTGATATTCAGGATTTCAGGAACAGAGTGTACTCTCCTGACGCCTATGGAAAGCCCAGACGGATGATGGAGAGTGGTATTGCTCAGGTAGCTGGTTTCCCTCTAATCGTGCAGAATTATGAATTAGTGGTTGAGGCTGCTTAACATTATCAGCTAGAAACCAGATTAGTGGTATTGAAGGAGATTGAACTAGCTGACTTCACACCTGAAGCTCTTGGGGAAGCATTTGATATCCCATCTCCTGATGATCACATTGCCACAACTATCGATGAGGCTCAAGTTGTTTATGACATGAATTCTGCTAAGTGCAAAATATTGATAAACGAAGAATGGTTCAGTGAGAGAAGACCACCAAGCACTAGAATCAGTAAAAACACCCCCAAAAGCGATTTTCATAATGAGTATGGTGATATGGTTACCTTACTGTTGTGCATTGCAAACGCTCCCTGTTGCCAACAGGGTCCCCCTCTTTTTGGTTTTAACCTTCGCCCTGTTGAGTTCTACGTAGGGTGTCTCGCGTCTTTTTTTTTGAGTGCCCGTAATCAGTCCAGGAGATGATGTTGTCATGAGCGTAAGCCTGGGAATCCGCAAGGTGAGTTTAACACTCATGCGTTAAAATTTCAAAATCGCCTAAGTCTGAAACTTTGCAAAAGTCCTTTTTTGACTTGCAAAATCACCTGAGTTAAGTGTGAGATAAAAGCTTGCAAAATCCCCTAAATATGATAAAGCGTCTAAAGGTCGCAAAAAGACCCAAAGTGCCGATTTTCGCCAAAAGGAGGTTGAAAATGTTAAAGTGTAAAACTTTGCAAACTAGTGAAAATTGCCTAAATTCAACTAAGAGGAAAATCACAAAGTTTTAAAGCTTGCGAAATAAGCCATAACGCCGAACTTTGGCGAAAAGGCGAAACAAGGTGAAAATAGTTAAAAGTTTGCAAAAGTGTAAAAAACCCCAAAGTTCGCCAATAAAGGGTAAAATGTCAAAGTTTTTTAAAGTTTGCGAGGAAAGCAAAAACCCTCGATTTTCGCTAAAAGAAGGTAAATTGCCAAAAAGTATCAAAAGTTTGCAAAATAGGCAAAATCGCCGAAGTTCGTCAATGAAGGAGGTTGAAAGGGATAAAGTTAAATTTTTTTTGAAAAGGTCACGATATCGCAGAACTTCCGCAGCATAAAGGTAAAACGTGAACTTTTTTTAGTTTGCAAAAGCTCCTAAAACCCCATTTTCAGTGATAAAGTGCGAAATGCAAAAGTGAAAAAATTTTGCAAGAGGCCCGAAATTGGCAAACTTCGGCCTATAGGCGCAAAAGCGCGAATTGCAAAAGTGACAAAAGTTTGCAAGAAGCCCGAAATTAACCTAAAGCGTAAAGTCGCGAAATTTTAAAACTTTAAAAAGGTCATTGAAAATCCATTTTCGGCGATAAACCAAAAAAATCGCGAAGTTCAAAGTCTGCAAAGAGCTCCAAAATCGCCGAAATTCGCAGTAGGAGAAAATCGTGGAGTACATAAGTTCAGAACAAAGACTAAAACCCCATTTTCCGCGACGACATAGAAAGCTTTTAGGGTTCGCAATATCCCAAAACTCCCCAACTTCAGTGCAAAACAAGAAAGTGTCAAAGCGTTTAGAAGAATTTCAAGATCGCAAAAACCCTACCATTCTGCGTCAAAATTGTGAGGTAAATTTCAAACTTAGGGAAGCGCCATTCCTCTTTTGTGAATCGCAAGCTGTGCATTTTTTTCCAAAAACGCAAGGCATAGGAAAGGGCATTTTCAAATTTCAAAAAGAAACAGCCCTGCAGGCCGGGTTTGTGTGGAATCTGGATTGACACCATATTTGCCAAGTAAGCTCGCTTTGTCCCCCTTGGAATCATTTGAAATGCATGCAAGATAGGTTAGACTTGTTTATGCAAAATTGATTAAATGATTAAATCCCGTAGACCGCATCTTTTCCCAAGTACTAAATCGTCAAGCAAATTGGCAAAATCAGAGTCTGCCTGAAATTAACCAGGAATGCAAATTTCAAACAGGGAATTTTGAACCTCATTCATTTTTGAAAAACTGAACTTAATGGCTAAGTGCGAATTTAGTGATCATTAAAACGCCTAAGTCCTTGACCCGCAGCCGAATAGTAAATTTTTAATCAAAGAGCTTAATAATATTTCATGTCCAGAATTAATCAGGCTCTTTTTCTAAAGTATCATACTTTCTTCAAATTCGGTTTTCCATTGATCCTTATGTGCTAATGTATCCCTTTTATCTAACATATTTTGTTTCCTTCATCTCGTCTCGTAATCCGCGACCGGTTGTGCAGGATAGATGCCTAAATCTGCGGTAGAATCCTCGAAGAAACCTGGTGCAGTCGAAACATCCCGGGCTTCTAAATCAGACATCCCTCGCAAGGGCGAGAAGATGAAATACTAGTACCAGAGAGGAGGACTGAGGGAGTCAAAGGTCCAAAGCATATGGGAAAACGTAGGCGATACTGACCTGGGTCACATTGACATGACTTCAGAGACCAGGTATTCTCCCCTAAGGCCTATGGCAGGCCTAGGCAGATGATGGAAAGCAGTATCACCCAGGCAGCAAGATTTCCTCCATCAGTGCAGAATTATGAGCTAGTAGTTGAGGCTGCTCGACATTATCAGCCAAGGACCAGATTAGTGGTTCTTGAAAATATGGTCCTAGCTGACTTCACACCTGAGGCCATTGGCGACGCATTCGACATCCCCTTCCCGGATAACCCCATTGCGACAACCATAGATGAAGCACAAGTTGCATATGACATGAACCCTGCTAAATGCAAGACATTGATAAACGAGGAATGGTATAAGGAGAGAAGGCCTCCGAGTATTAGAATTGCGAAAAAGACCCCAGAAGTGACTTTCACAATGAGCATCAAGATATAGTCACCTTGCTCAGCTGGGTTATGGGACTCCCTCAGTCTAACTTTTTTGAAGAATGGATGTTCTACTTTACAGAGCAAGTCTTCATCGGGAAATCCAAGTTCGACTAGGCCCAGATCATCAGTGACAATATCCATACCGAGTTGGTCGAACTTGAAGAGAAATAGCGCTTCACCATGACCTCTTATCTAGTTTATATGTTCGCCCGACACCAGCCACTGCCAGGGTTGATCAAGAAAGGTGAAATCAGGAATGGGCCCAACCAAGTAAAGTTGTACGATTGCTATCCTCAACTACACTATCATGACATAGCTCAGAGGGAAAAGAACAACCCTACTTATGCAATTGGTCAGTATAAGCGTGTCAATGACGCCTTCACAATGCGCCTAGTCAGGCTGATGCAAGGGGGATTACACATAAGGCTCTCGGAACAGGCTACCATTTTGGTACAAAGGTACGGCGCCTAGTTTGTTCAATTCCCTAGGTTCTCCTATATCCGGATAGCCGGCTTTGAGGGAGCTTCGTTTGTACTTCCATGCTATCTAATAGACAAAGTAATTCTTCTGGAAGTTGCAAGGCAAGCACGTCCGGCGAACAGTTTACTCAGAGACAAGAAGCAGTCCGGATTCACCTTCCCTATGATTTTGGTAACCTCAATGTCCATTTAAAGAATCCAGCACATGCCGACGAGTCACTTGCTAAGTTAGCCTCTTATGGCCTACAGGAACATTTCCTGAGGAAATGTTTTGATCATGACAATTTAGCAAAGAGAGCCTACGGCAAGCTTACAGAGCAAAGGAATCAATTGAAGACTATTGGAAGAATTGTTCTGATGCCTATGAGGTCCGACGGTGTGAATATTCAAGGTTTAGTGTGCAGCAAATGCGACTTTATGAATATCGTTGGGTCCCAGATTAGGTAACAGATTCTGGAAATTGCTTGCAAGTTCGGGAGTTTGAGGCAGCAAGACATCTCTTGCCAGGCATCGATTGGTCACAAGATCCAATCACTGACTTTGAGGCAGTTATGGCAGCCCCGGGAAGGTACACCGATCATTGGCTACACCAACAGATTGAGCAGCTAACTCATGAAGGAGTTCAGTTCACCTACCATATGATGGGTAGTCTTGATTCTTAGTCCTCGGAAGATGAGGGAACCTCAAGTGCACCAAAGGAGGTTGAGAAGCCCGAAAAAAGGAAGAAGGCCAAAGCTAGCAGAGGGACTCAGACGTCTAAAGGGACAAGAAGGGAGAAGATACCTATTAGAAGACCAGAGGTCACTTCATCATCAAAGGAGCCCAGTTCCGATGATGATGTAGTTGAACTTGATTATATACCTGCTCCGCCCTCCCAGAGAGATGTTGATGCATTTGAAGCTGATAATCCTCCGGCACAAGACGAGCTAAATATAGAGGTGAAGATCATTGATTCTGGTGAACTTGAAAATCGGATTGAGGAAGGAAAAATTCCGTCCAATCAAGGGGCTGATGTACATGAACTCACCCAAGGGAGTCTGCACGAATTGCAACTGCATAGTACCGGCAAAGATGACACCACCGTCGAAGGAGAACGAAGGGCGGATGAGACCCACAAGCCTGACAGAACTGAGGAGCAACCATCACATGGGGATACCAGACAGTTGTTTAGTGAGGTAGGGGAGAACTCAGTTGTAAGCAAGGGACTGGACACTTCCTCTACTCCTCCCATAACAGATCAATTACAAATATGCAATGAACCGGCTGAAACCTTTAAAGAGTAGAGTGGGAATTTGACCATAGCATCCAGACAGACCGTACCTCAAGACTGGTTAATTGCTCGTGCATAGCAGAAGGCAGCCACCAAGCCACCTATCGACTTGGAGGATATTTTCTCTCGCATAGGGGAAACAAAGTCCAAAGGGAAGAAAAATTCTAAGACCTACTCCCGAATAACCAAGGATGAGCAGAGGAACTGCACCATCCATATTGCTACCCTGCCTGTCGATAAGCCAGTAGATTAGATTGCGCTAGCCGATTATAGCATTACGAACGTCCCGATAGGACGAGCCACCAAAGAACAAGAAAGGGAGGAGTTCAAGGACTCAGTGCAAAACATGCTCAGGCAACTCGACGAGATAATTGCTGAGAGAAACATGTACTGAGTTCGTGCTGAGCAGGCCGAGGGGTACGTTGATCACTTGCTGAGACCATTGCATCATGCCCCCGAATCCCATGTTCCCCCATCAACATTGGCGCAAAGGACTACAACAGAGTTCGAAGGAGTACGGGATACCGCCAAAGCTGTCAAAGAATGGATTCGAGACATTAAAGAAAGGGGAGAGCTAATCATTGAAGATGTAAAGGAAATGGCCCACCACCGAGAGACCATTTTGGTCAAATTATTCGAGGTAAAGAGAGAATGCCTCAGGGCTCATGAGGTCGCTGCTACAACTCTTCCCCTCATGAGGGCTCTTTTCTGGACCCAAGCGCAAATTCCTACATTGTCCGCCATCCTGGATCCCTATAACATCAACATTTTAAAAGAATGGTACTGGACCATCCCCATGAAGAGCGAAACAAAAGATACCATTAACAAAGAGCAAGAGACATGCGAGGAAATTTTGAGGGACATGAGGGACCATGGTGGAAGGATCCTCCGATCAATGGTTCTGGGATGGAAGAATAGTTTGTCCGATGAACAAGTGCAGCCGAACTGGGAGGATAGATTGAGCATGGATAAGGTCGCCTACTCCATGGAGGACCTGGAGTTTACCAGTGGATTATATTCGGACATTTTGTGTTTTGAAGCTCATTGGTCTGACTGGAAGGATGGGTTAAAGAATGTAGATCGTCATTTGGATGGCATGCAATATAAGATACGTTATCCTCCTATGCCTCAGTTCATGGTGTTGTTCTAGCTGTGCATCAGATTTCAAGAGTATGTTTGGGCAGAACGTGCAGCAGGTCGGGACCTCTGGAAAAAATAGTTGAATGCTGAGGATGAATTTCTAGAAAAGGGATCTGCAATAGAAAAAGAAAAAGTGCCTTCATAAAGTGCATAATTCTTCTAAAATTAAAAAAGGCACTTTTGGCCATAAAATTCATGTTTAACTGCCAAATCAGCTGTAAATTTTGAGCTCCGTGCATGTGCACTTTTTGGGCTGCTTTTGGGTAGTTATTAATTGCCCTTTTAGGTAGTTATTATTCCTCCTTAGGTGGTTGTTGATATTTACCTCCTATTTATGGGCATGGGTACTATGTTGTACAGATGAATCTGGGCCACTTGTTTTGTTTAAATCTTGGCCATTCATCTAATTCTGAAACTCTATATAAAGGGGTTGGTTTTCCCTTATTTTTGCAAGAAGTCTAAGAATGTTGTTGAAGCTCCGGCGAAATTTATGCAGGATTAATGGAAATTAAAGTTGTTTCATTTCTTTGTGAGTGCATGGTCTCCTTCACCATTTAATATTTTTGTTATGTATTTTGTGTTCAGATAGTATTTTTAGGATAACATTTGATAGAAGCCCTGGTGTTCATACCATTAAGGACTGGCTGATTGTCACTCCCCCTGCATGGTTAGTCTGAACCCATTTATATGCTCAGTTCGGTTGTTAAACATCAAGTGAATGAATGTCAAAATTCTGCATTTATGTTTAGTAGCATGAAAATTTAGTTCCCTTTGAAGATTGCACTAGATTTTTACAGCATTGTGCATTTTTAGCTGATAATGTTAAATATGGTTTTTTGGAGGTTTATGTTTGTTTTCCTGAACATGTTATCTTAGATAAATTAATCAGATTTTCTCTATCCCTTTTCCCCTTTCCTCTTTTTCTTTTTTTTACCAAGAAGAAGCCATACAGTCAAGCTGAGATAGTATCAATCCAACTGAAATCAATTGATATAGGACTGTTAAACTTTAGGGAACTCACTTGAAGTTGTTTGTCTAACCTTAAGTCCCCTTTCTGTTTCCAGCAAAACACATCAAACCACTAAGTTATCCTGTAGTCAAGACCTGACAACCGAAACATTGACGTAATCCCCATTGATCAATTAAAAACAGCACTAGGGATTTCCTTATTTCAAGAGAGGATAGGATTCTTAGTATTTTATTCTGCATTGGTCGGATGGAACCATAGTAATGCGATTTCAGACACGTCAACACTTACTCAGCCAAGCCATGGGACTTACTCAATCCAATCTCTTCGAGGAATGGATGTTCTACTTCATTGAGCAAGTCTAAGTTTGACTGAGCTCAAATCATCAGCGACAATATTCATACACAACTGATTGAGTTTGAAGAAAAAAAGTACTTTTCCATGACTTCCTACTTGGTCTACACGTTTGCTCGACACCAGCCGCTGACGGGATTAATTAAGATGGGTGAGATTGGGAACGGGCCGAATCAGGTGAAGGTATACGACTACTACCCTCAATTGCATTACTATGACATTGCAAAGAGAAAAGAATAACATCGCATACGCAATTGGTTAGTACGAGCGTGTGAATGAAGCTTTCACAATGCGCCTGGTTAGATTAATGCAAGGAGGATTGCATATAAGGCTGTCAAAACGGGCTACTACCCTGATCCGAAAATACAGTGCATGGTTCATCCAGTTCCCCAGGTTCACCTACATCAGAATAGCAGGCTTTGAGGGAACACCATACCGGCTTCTGCGCTATCCATCAGACAGATTAACCCTCATGGAGGTAGCAAGGCAGGCACACCCAGCAGGTAGCTTACTCAGAGACAAAAAGCAATCGGGTATCACCTTCCCCATGATTTTGGGTAATCTTGATGCACACTTCAAAAATTCGGTGGAAGCTGAAGAGTCATTTGCTGAATTGGCATCCTATTGCTTATAGGAGCATTTCCCAGGAAATGCTTTGATTCATGAGGGATTGGGAAAAAGGGCCTACGACAAGCATTACAGGGCCAAGGTATCGATTGAGCACTATTGGAGCAATTGTTCTGATGACTTTGAGGTCTGTTGGCAAGAATATTCTAGTTTGAGTGTTCAGCAAATGCGTCTTTATGAGTACCGCTAGGTCCCAGATCAAGTGACGGACTATGGAAATTGCTTGCAAGTCCGGGAATTTGAAGCTGTCAAGGACCTCCTGCTAGCCATTGATTGGACTCAGAACCCAATCTTAGATTTTGAAGCAGTCATGTAAGGTCCAAGAAGGTACACAGATAACTGGCTATCCCAACAAATTGAGAGGTTGACCCATGAAGGAACCCAATTCACATACAATTTGATGGGTAGTCTCGATTCCCAGTCTTCAGAGGATGAAGGAACCTCAAGCGCACCAAAGGAAGATGTTGAGAACCTGAAAAGAAGAGAAAGAAAGCAAGGGCAAATAGGGGGACTCGAACATCGAAAAGAACAAGACGAGAAAAGATCCCAATCAGGAGGCCGAAGGTTACTGCCTCATCCAAGGACCCCAATTCAGAGGATGATGTGGTTGAACTTAATTACATAACCACTTTACCTCCACAAAAGGATCTTGTTGCATCAGAGGCAAATAATCCTCAAATACAAAATGAGCAAGAGGCAAAGGTGAGGATTATTGGTTTGGATGGACTTAGAAATCAGGTCGAGGAGGGAGAGATTGCACTTGATCAAGGGATCGGTAAACAAGAGCTCATGCAGGAGAGAAGGCATGAGTTGCAGCAGGAAGGTGACAACAAAGATGACACCACGGTTGAGGGAGAACAGAAAGAGGATGCAACTCAAGAACCCAACAGAACTGAAGAGCAACCATTACTAGAGGATACCCAACAATTGCTCAGTGAGGTGGGGGAGAACTCAGCCATGAGTAAAGGATTGGATACTGCACCCATTCATCCTATGCCCGATCAGTTACGGATAAGAAGTGAGTCAGCTGAGGCCCCCAAAGAGCAAAGTGGGAATCTAGCAATTACATCTGGACAAACCATCCCTCAAGACTGGTTAATAGCTCGTGCATAGCGGAAAGCGGCTGTCAAGCCACTAGTTAACCTAGAGGATATCTTCTCTCGAATAGGAGAAATAAAATCGAAAGGCAGGAAAAAGCCAAAGACTTACTCTAGGATTACCCAAGATGAGCAAAGGAACCGCACGATTCATATTGCTACCCCACCTGTAGACAAACCTGCTGATTAGATTGCAATGGCTGATTACAACGTCACGACCATCCCAATAGGGAAAGCAACCAAAGAGTAGGAGAGGGAAGAATTCAAAGATTCTGTGCAGAATATGCTCAAACAACTCGACGAAATGACCGCTGAGAGAGATATGTACCGGGATCGTGTTGAGCAAGCTGAGGGATACATAAATCACCTATTAAAACCGCTGCAGCATGCCGCTGAATCCCATGTTCCCCCATTGGCACTAGCACAAAAGACTACAACTAAATTTGAAGGAGTGCGTGACACTGCCAAGGCCATCAGGGAATGGATCTGGGGCATTAAAATAAAAGGAAAGAAGATTATTAATGATGTATTTGAAGTGACAATCAAAATACAAGCAACATGGATAAAGATGTTGGAGGTACAAAGGGAGCACGCCAAAATTTAGGAAGTGGTTGCCTTAGCTCAACCACTCATGAGGGCTCTTTTCTGGACTCACACTCGGATTCCGACACTACATTCTATCTTAGATCCCTATAATGTCAATACTTTGAAAGAGTGGTATTGGATCGTCAGCATGAAGATGGACATGACGAACATCGTTAGAAAAATTTGGGAGGAATGCGAGATGGACTTATCACATATTGAAAATGGCGGTGAAAATATCCATAAGGCATTGGTCATTGGGTGGACGGATACCATGGAGGATGTTGATGTAGTATCACGATGGAATGCCAGGTTGAAGCCCGATAAAACTACATACTCTGTGGAGGACATAGAGTGCATCAACAAGCTGCATACAAACTATTGCGCTACGAAGATCAACAATTGGATTGGTGCGAGTGGCTAGGGATATGTTGACGTGTATTTTGTACACAATCATACACAGAATAAAATACCGACAGGCATCTTATCCTCTCTTGAGAAAATAGTCTCTAACTGCTGAAGATCTGCAAAAGGATCAGTTAGGTGGACTCCAAGGTTCTTTTAGTGGGGTCTCCACGTGTGGACAAGCTTTTTAGTGGTATGATGTGATTTGCTGTTTCCTTCAAGGCGTCTTACGGATTCAATAGTTCGAAGGTTTCACTAATCTAAAAGGAACTTTCAAAAAAAAAAAAAATGGAAAAAGATAGGGCTTAAGAGGTCTAATCTAGCCTAACCCTATGAACGACTTAGCATGGATGAGATTTGGCAAGACTCAACCAATTTCAATTTCGCCATAAGACAACAACTCAACTGAAATTAGTGCGATCTTCTAAGGTAATAATGATGTTCAATGCATCAAAGACCAAGGACACTACTACGAAGGTACATGTCCTAGATACGAAAATGCTTGAAGGTTAAGGACTCAAGGTGTTTTCCAGTCGACCACACAAGGCGTTCCTACAATCAGCAAGAAGCTAGTGGTTTGGATTGCGAGTCCTACCAAATATCAAATCTCACACTTAGTCTTTCTAATTAACAAACTACTTTGATTGAGCGTGATTCAAGTACATCCAACAACCATGAAGATAACTCAAGAAACTTGCAACAAAACACCATAACTTCAATATTTTATTGATCTCCAAGTCATCATATACAACAATTGCTTGAACTTCTCTCTTCAAGACTCAATCTTGCTACAAAATAAAAATTGCTTACAATTCTAATCTCTCTATTTCACTCTTAACTCTATTCTCTATTAACTGATTATTACAAATGAAATGAAAATGGGGGTATAAATAGCATCCCCAATTACAATGAAAGGTCCAGATTGAAAGTAAATCAACGGACAAGATCATGACACCTAAACCCTAATTAGGGTTTGTTACAAATGACCTCCTTTTTACTGAACAATATTAAATACATAGCCAAATATTAAATTTGGCACAAAAATCTAGGAGGTATCAACCAATGAGTGACCTCAGTTGATAACTTCTTGACTTGCTCAATCAGCTCTTTCATTTCATCTTTCTCTTCTTGTGTCCTTGACGAATTTGTAGCATTTTGCAGGTACACAGGTTGAGCGGGTGGGGCTTGAGAAATTGGAGCTCCTGGGTGAAGGACCAACTGATTCGCTGGCTGTACGTTGGGATAAGTCGCTTGCGGAATTGGATTCATGACTGGAGTTTGGTTGGCCAAAGCCGTACCAACTGCTTGCATCTGGTTAGGTGCTGCGACGGATCCCATATGTAGTAGTGGTCCAGTGATGTTTTGTCCCATGTGCTTACTCACTTCAATGGCTCTTGTATAGGCCGCATTTAGATCATTCGGAGTTGGATGTGTCCTTACGAACATGGCTGTGAGATGATCTAAGGCTCCATAGTAAATTTCCCTTGGATCTGCAATAAGATAAGGAGGACGTAACATTGTGTATGCTCGGTGAAATCTGTCGTTGAAGGAAGTAATAGGTTCATGTTCTCTCCTTCGAACCTCAACAAATTGTCTATATAACTCTGCTGGCGTAGTTGGGATGCCAAATTTAGCAATGAACGCGTCTTTCATCGCGTCCCAAGTCCTGATGGACCCTGTAGGCAAGTGAATAAACCAAAAGTATGCCTCTTCTCCCAATGAGTAGGGAAAAAGCCTACATGCCACATCTCCATATTCAATTTGTCTGTTACGAAGAAGGTCCTCGAACATCTTGATGTGATCTTCTGCCGTGCGATGGAAATCACTAACATTGAACTTGGAACAAAAGTGTTCTGGATTCTTCGGCATATCATGATAAACTGCAAATTCCAACGGTGATGGATTGTTGACTAGCCACGTCGCACCATTAAGTACATGAGGAGGAGGAGGTGGAGGTGGAGCGCGATGAGCCATTGTATTCCTTGAAACTGAACTTGATGAACTAGCTTGGCTCTTTGTTTGTGAAATTACTTGGATACTAGATTGGATCGCCGCTTGGACTTGTTCTTGAAGAACTTGTGATGACTCAGGAGATCCTTCCAATCTTAGTTCGAACTCCTTGGGAGTGTCCTCTCTTTTAACTCGCTTTGCTTTGGAAGTAAACTGAAGTTCACTTAGATCCTTGATGCCTGGTGTGGACCTCAACAACCTTTGATGTTTCTCGGGCGAGAAAGAACCAATGCGATCCAGCGTGAAGTCTTGCAAGGATTATTGTGGGTTCCTTTGATTGCGAAGATTCCTAGCTATGACCCTTTGATGTTCTTCGGCTATATCTTCCTCTTGCTCTAAGATGATTCTGACTCTGTTATATTCGACTTGGCTTCTCCTTGCGTTCCAAGCTACTTGATTCAATTGGGAAATGATGTCTTCTTGGGTATCGCCTACTTGCAAATTGGGTTGCACCACTTGATTCCGTCCTTCATCTGGCAACACCATCGTACTTCATGATCATGTTCGCAATGTTTTTCTCTTTTCAAAATCTTCGGACTTCGAACTTTGAAACTAAAGAAGCCCTCCTTCTAGCGCCAATTCTGGTTGACGTGTATTTTGTACACAATCATACACAGAATAAAATACCGACAGGCATCTTATCCTCTCTTGAGAAAATAGTCTCTAACTGCTGAAGATCTGCAAAAGGATCAGTTAGGTGGACTCCAAGGTTCTTTTAGTGGGGTCTCCACGTGTGGACAAGCTTTTTAGTGGTATGATGTGATTTGCTGTTTCCTTCAAGGCGTCTTACGGATTCAATAGTTCGAAGGTTTCACTAATCTAAAAGGAACTTTCAAAAAAAAAAAAAATGGAAAAAGATAGGGCTTAAGAGGTCTAATCTAGCCTAACCCTATGAACGACTTAGCATGGATGAGATTTGGCAAGACTCAACCAATTTCAATTTCGCCATAAGACAACAACTCAACTGAAATTAGTGCGATCTTCTAAGGTAATAATGATGTTCAATGCATCAAAGACCAAGGACACTACTACGAAGGTACATGTCCTAGATACGAAAATGCTTGAAGGTTAAGGACTCAAGGTGTTTTCCAGTCGACCACACAAGGCGTTCCTACAATCAGCAAGAAGCTAGTGGTTTGGATTGCGAGTCCTACCAAATATCAAATCTCACACTTAGTCTTTCTAATTAACAAACTACTTTGATTGAGCGTGATTCAAGTACATCCAACAACCATGAAGATAACTCAAGAAACTTGCAACAAAACACCATAACTTCAATATTTTATTGATCTCCAAGTCATCATATACAACAATTGCTTGAACTTCTCTCTTCAAGACTCAATCTTGCTACAAAATAAAAATTGCTTACAATTCTAATCTCTCTATTTCACTCTTAACTCTATTCTCTATTAACTGATTATTACAAATGAAATGAAAATGGGGGTATAAATAGCATCCCCAATTACAATGAAAGGTCCAGATTGAAAGTAAATCAACGGACAAGATCATGACACCTAAACCCTAATTAGGGTTTGTTACAAATGACCTCCTTTTTACTGAACAATATTAAATACATAGCCAAATATTAAATTTGGCACAAAAATCTAGGAGGTATCAACCAATGAGAAATAAGATGTCATGTCATCTGCAACAACCTTTCATCTAGAATCTTATTCCCTTTCCAATTTTCCTTTTTAGCATATGCAATGAATTTTGTCACAATTCCTTCGATTTCTGTGATTGGAATCTCGGGAAGATTCTTGATACTCTCTTCCAAGTGGATAACCTGATCAAATGCATCTAGAAGAGCTGTGTCCCAAGTAGGTTCAAGTTCCTTTGTTCTATCAATCAGGAGCATGGTGGCATACATTTGATCATACTGCTCATCTGTAACATCTGCGTCCTTGCGAAAGATGATAGTGATTCTATCCTCAAACTCTTGTAAATCCACATCTGTCTCGACCTCGATCCTCCTGCCAAGAATGGTACGAAGTACCTCAAATACTCTGTCCTGGATCGGATTGATCACCTCCTCAACTTGACCACATCTAACACTGATGTCCTCAAAGAGAACACTCTTTATATGGAGTAAGGTTGACCACTGAAACAAACTGTGAGAATCACCTTCCAAGATCCTCTCTTGTGCTAAAATTCTTCTAGATGTATGTCTTATAACTTTCAAGACAGGGATGACAACGTCCTTGGTATGGGCAAATGCAGCTACTGTTGCCATCAATCTGTGGATTATCTCAAGAACTTGGATAGCCTGATGGGTGATCTTCGACATCCTTGTAATAAACTCAATGGCCACCGTGTGAGATCTATCCATCCAATTACATGTACGCTGGACCATATTCCTGAATCTTTCAGCTTCTTGCTGATTGTAGGAACGCCTTGTGTGGTCGACTGGAAAACACCTTGAGTCCTTAACCTTCAAGCATTTTCGTATCTAGGACATGTACCTTCGTAGTAGTGTCCTTGGTCTTTGATGCATTGAACATCATTATTACCTTAGAAGATCGCACTAATTTCAGTTGAGTTGTTGTCTTATGGCGAAATTGAAATTGGTTGAGTCTTGCCAAATCTCATCCATGCTAAGTCGTTCATAGGGTTAGGCTAGATTAGACCTCTTAAGCCCTATCTTTTTCCATTTTTTTTTGAAAGTTCCTTTTAGATTAGTGAAACCTTCGAACTATTGAATCCGTAAGACGCCTTGAAGGAAACAGCAAATCACATCATACCACTAAAAAGCTTGTCCACACGTGGAGACCCCACTAAAAGAACCTTGGAGTCCACCTAACTGATCCTTTTGCAGATCTTCAGCAGTTAGAGACTATTTTCTCAAGAGAGGATAAGATGCCTGTCGGTATTTTATTCTGTGTATGATTGTGTACAAAATACACGTCAACAGGATAGTTGACTCAATCCTCCTTTTCCCCCTAATGAGGAATTGTTCTCTATTTGTATAAAATTTCAAGAATATGTTTGGGAAGAACTTGCGGCACACCGGTACATCTAGAAAAGGTTACTTGCATGAGGAAGATGAATTTTTTGGAGAAAAAGTCCACCTCGGGGAAGGAAAAAGTGCTTTCTTGAAAATATCTGTTTCTTTCAAATTCTAAGTGCACTTTTTCAACATAAAGTTCCTTCCCAACTACCAAAGTCATTGTAGATTTTTGAGCTCCGTGCAAGTGCACTTTTTGGAGCAGCTTTATGTTTGGTAGTTGGTAGTTATTGGTTACTTTATGGTTGGTGTTGATATTTTGTTTTCCATTTATGGGTATGGGCAACCTTGTTTTAAGGGATGAATCTGGGCCACTTGTTTGAGTTTAATCTTGGCCATTCATTTGTTTTGAAACCCTATATAAAGGAGTTGATTTCTCTTTTATTTTTAGTAAGAAATTGTAGATTGTTGCGAAAGCTCTGTAGAAATATATTAAGACTTAATGGAAATTAAAGCTGTTATTGTTTTATGTGAATGCATGGTCTATTTCTTCACTCTTTGAATTTATGTTATGCATTTTTCTTTACAAAATAATATGTGCAAGTTGATATTTGATAGAAATCTTAGTTCATACCATTAGGAATTGGTTGATTGCTAGTTCCTCTGCGTGGTTAGCCTGAACTCACTAGTATGCTTAGTTCGGTTATTAGACATGGAATGTATGAACCTGTTAAGTTCAGCATTTCTGTTTAAAAGCATGAAAATATGTTTCTCCTTTGCAGATTGCATCAATTTTATGTAGTTGTGCGAATTGCTGACGAAATAGAATTTGATTATTGCAAGATTTTTGTCTATCAGCTTGAAGGTGTTATTTTTAGGTAGATTAATTAGGCATTTTTCTCCCTCTTTTCCCTTCCTTTTTTCCCCTTTTTTAATCAAAAGTTGAAATCCGAACAGCATCATGTTAAGGCAAAATATGATGAAATCAAAACTGTAGAATCTTAGGGAACCTGTACGAACAAAACCAATTTTGTCTAACCGTAAATCCCCTTTGTGTTTCCAGCAAAACACATCAAACTATTGAGCTATCTTGTAGTCAAGACCTGACAACCAAAACCTTGAGGTCGTCCCCATTGATCAACTAAAACCAACATTAGGGATTTCCTTATCTCAAGAGAGGATAGAATACTCGGCATTCTATTCTGCGTTGGTCGGATAAGATTGTAGTAATACGATTTTAGCAACGTCAACAGGTATCTTATTCTAATATTCAACATATGATAAAACGTACACCAACAAATCCTAAAAAGGAATTTGGATTATCTAATCATTTGGGAAAGACATGGATGTTTTTGTGTCTTTTTATAGTAAATGTTGTCATGAGGGTTTAACAAAATAATACATTATTGAGTTGTTTGATGTAATGATGAATTGTATGCCATTAAAATCCATAGTAAGAGGCTGTGATTAGGCCAATATTATATTTCCTTGCTGAAGTTTAGATGACATGTGTGAAATAAACCAAAGAAGCAATGTATCCAAGTGGTGTAATTGGAATGCACCTTGAATTCATTTAAGTATAACTTGTATGTTGATTGATGTTACCCCCACCATTGCATCAAAGTGGTATCAGAGCTCAAAAGGTCTAGGCAAGAGAGTTTGGTGTTTGTGTGTGTGTTTGTGCAGGTTGAAGAGAGAACCTGGTTGCCCAAAGACTAAGTAGGGGAAAAGAGAAGAGACCTAGGTGAAGCAAAGACAAAATGAAGCAAGGTGAAAGAGACTTGGTTGAAGGAATGTGTTTGTTGAAGAGGCATTTGCAAGGTGAGGGTTCATGGAAAAAGAATCAACAAAAGAAAAGAGAAGAAAAAGAGAGGAAGAGGAAAGAGGAAAAGATGAGGCAAATAGAGTTTGAGAAGGAGATAAGAGAAATAAGGCAAGTTGTGGAACAAATGAGAAAAAACATGGAAGAATTGGACAAAATAATTGAGATGCGGCAACAAAGTTGGCACTTGACAATAAAGAAGAGGGTATCGTCGCCAATTAAGAAGATTGTTCAAAGAAGAAAACAAGCAAGGACAACAGTCGGTGATGATGATGAAGATTTATGGACAACATATGCAGCCATTGAGAAAGAATGGAATAGAAAGGTTGCAGTTGGACAAGCCAAGCAAGCTGAGATGATGATAGAGGAAAACAAACCCATGAAGGATGCAGCCATGACAAACCAAGAAGATGTTGAAACAACATGTATGAAGCTTGATCTGATTTTAGTGGAAGATGATATTGAATTGGTGACAAAAACTAATTTGCTTAAGGTCAAGGATGAATTGATTTTGGAGGATCAAAGTTGGTCTCAAAGGTATGATCCTAACAAGGAAGCAAGGTTGAAAGAAGAGCAGAAGATGGGAAAAGTGAGGACCAAAGGTGAAGAGATCATATCTACACCAAAAGGGAGAAAGAGTAAGGAAGGAGTATACGTAGTTCTTGTTGAGATTGTAAACAAGGGCAAACCAAAGGTCAAGATGAAACCCAAGGTGAAAAGGCAAATCATAGAAAGAATCAAGGAGGGCATTCAGAAGTAGATACCTGTTTTTACCCTCAATTCAAGAGGGTTTTGAATTTATTTTTGGTCAGGAGTATGGTGCAGGAGCACCTGATGGACTTTATGCCTCCATGAGGCAATTTTGTAAATTTTGTTTTCCTATTGTGTTTTGATAATGTAATAAGGTCTTTTAGACCATTTTGAACTTATTTGTATTGATTTTGACTCTTAGGAGGTTATTTGTGGGCTATATGGGAAATATTGTAAAAGTTGTCATGTTTGTCAAATATTGTCATGCAACTTTGCATTTTTTGTTGTATGTGTAAGGTGAAGGGTCAAGTCATTTAAAAGTTAGTTGTAATTGATGACTTTTGGTTGGAAAAGGCATAAATACGGCCTCAAACTCGAATTCCATGGTTGTTGAAGGTTGGAGAAGGTTGGAGATGAAATACAAAGAAGAAACCCTTATTTTGTGCAATATTTCTGAATTTTTCTCATGTTGCAGAATGTTCTCTTGGCTTGTATGAATTGTATATTTCATGTAATGATCTGAAACATATTGTAGAAGTTATTTATGTGAATCTAATTCCATTTGCAATTGGTCTCATTAATTTTCATTGGGATTTGTAAAAATTATGTCATTTTTGGTACAAGTTGTCCTAAATGACTGATTTTTATGTAACAGTCTGAAATAAATGTATGGTATAGATCGGTATGGTATAATAACAGTCTGAAACTAATAGGAAAAGTTGGAGAGATGAGTCTAGTTTCATTTCCTTTTTATCTGATCCAGTTTCATTAAGTTTTGAATAAGTTATGACATTTTTTATGAGAGCAGGTCTGTGATAAAACTAGGGTTTCCAGCAAGCATTAAGAAAACTATATCTTTGTATTGCATCATCCCAAAAGGCTCAAACAGTGTGAGAGTATTTTTTACATTTCTATACAAGTATCCTAAAAAGGAATTTGGATTATCTGATCATTTGGGAAAGATATGGATGTTTTTGTGTGTCCTTTTGTAGTAAATGTTGCCATGAGGGTTTAACAAAATAATACATTGTTGAGTTGTTTGATATAATGATGAATTGTATGCCATAAAAATCCATATTGAGATGCCATGATCAGGCCAATATTATATTTTCTTTCTGAAGTTTAGATGACATGTGTGAAATAGACCAAAGAAGCAATGTATCCAAGTGGAGTAATTGGAATGCACCTTGAATTCATTTAAGTATAACTTGTATGTTGATTGATGTTACCCCCACCTCTAACTTGTATGTTGATTGATGTTACCCCCACCTCTGCATCAAAAATCTAGAGAAAAAGAAAACTAGAACGAAATGAGATATCAAAATTGGCTATGGGAACATGCGAGTAACTCCATCGGGGATATGGACACCCAGCTGGCAATGGAGTAATATTTGTGAGATTACAATGATAACCTTGTTGGGGCTATAAACGTCCAACCGGCAGCGAGGCTCTATCCAAGATGCTTATGAAGTTTAGACAAACTACGTAGCTAATCACAATGGAACTTGGAAGTCATAATGTTCTTGTTGAGGGGAATGAATACACTTGCACACACATGGGTAATCAAAGACGAGGTGCCTTGATCCGGTTCGGGATTCTTCTTCCACCTTGAGTACACATTCTAGTCTCTTGATAGGTTGGGTTGAATTTTTCGGAGGTTCTAGGTATGGCTTGAGTATTTATCCTTGAAATGTTCAAAAACATTTATTCGAGGTGGTGCTAGATGTTGTGAGGTATTCACACATCGCCCCATTGCAAATGGGGACCCCCACTTCTTCACTTTCTAGGTTAAGTTTAGCTTGTTGGTAGTTGTCAATTCTTTGCTAGTAGCCTTTCATTTGTAAGACATGTAATTTCTCAAAAGCTAGTCAAGTCTCTCTCTTTGAGATGAAGTGAGGTTCAACACTCCCTTTGCCCAGCCAAGGCATAATCCCTTCCACTTCTCCTAGTTCTGTCAATGGGTGCCTGTTGATGTGTTTTTTATGCACATGCAAACACAGAATAAAATACCAAAAAGTATCTTATCCTCTCTTCAACAAAATCTCTCAAATACTGAAGATTAGCTTAAGGATCACTTGAGAAGACTCCAAGGTTCATGAATGTAGGGTCACTACATGTAGATAAGCTCATTGGTTTGAATGCTCAGGGGACTTACATTTGAATGCTTGAATGCTTGATTTGTTGGAACTCAATCATCTGATGTTGCCATATGATGATGCTATTTGTCCTAAACTAGCTTTTTTTTTTTTAAATGGCAAAAGGAAAGGGTTGAGAAGGTCTATTCTAAGGCCTAGAATGTAAGAACATGGATGAATGACTATATGGAACCCTACCAAGCGAGGTCTCACCATCAACTCGAACAATTTGACACAAGCTCAGTACAATCTTCTAAGGATATTTCAAAGATGTTTAAATCATTACCATCAACATTGATCACCCATCAACATTGATCACCATTCAAGTTAATGCATAAGCAATGGGCGTATAACGATTCGAAGTTAAGCTCATATCACTCCAGTTGACCACACAAGGCACACATACAAGCAACAAAAGGCTAGTGGTATGGATTAGGCGGAGCCCACATGAATACATTCAACAAATTCCTCCACTCAATCTAATTACATGAAAGCAAATTGAGGAGCAAAGACCATGCGAGTTGTTGAAGTAACAAATCAAATTCACCATAACTTCAATGAAATCAATTGTTCTTTACAACCATGTTTGGCAACAATATTTGCCTTCTCCTACTCTATCTTCTATTCTAATTGCTATTCTATTCACTAACTATCTATTCCTCTATTCACTATTAACCTTTACAAATGAAGTGTTGGTTGAAAATTTTGTACACTTGGGAAAATATACAAAATTGTGGTTTCAACCACAGTGTGCGAGTAAAACTCTCCTAATTAAGGGAAGGCTTCCCCTATCTATCTAATACCAAAACTAAAACAGGATGGAATAGCAGACTTTCTTCTTTCTTCAAGAAAGTCAATATCCTTTTCTCTTCACAAAAAAGTTATAGCAATTTAATATAAACAGCAGTAACAACTTTTAAATAAATGAGAAAGGAAATGAAGTTTCCTGAAAGTTCAAAGACTTCTGTCACTTCCTTCGGGACGGGACAACAATATCAAACTCAAAGTCTTGAATATATGAAATCCTATCTACCCTTTTCTATACTAATGCTATCAAGAACAAATTATAGCAGCACAAAGACTGAAATAACTTATTCTTTTCTACATAAAACAGTAAGAACTAGTATGAACTCAAAGACTCGGCTATTTCTTAAAAAATCTACTTTTAAACACTCTTAAGAACAAGTGTAAGCACAAAGTCTTACAGCTCCTTTCAAAAGAATATTTGTTCTAATTTAGATTAACGTCCAATACTTGCAGCTCAAAGACTGCAAATCAAATTCAATTAAGCTCTCAAAGAAACACTTGCAAGAAAGGTAATATGGAACACAAACTCAAGAATGTAGCACAAAGACTCAAAGCTTGAGCAATTTTCTTCTATTCCTTTCAATTCTTAAATTTACACATAAAAGCTCAAAGACTTCTTTGCTGCAAATTTGCCAGAGTTTTTGCTTGCTTTCCAAAAGATATCGATTACAATAGACCCCTCAAATATTTATAGAAAATGAGTCTTTAGAAAAAGGTGGGAGGATCCTAACTAACTTGAGAGATTCTCTCAACCACCAAGACTTATTCAATAACTAACTATGACTTATTCCAACTACAATTCTAAATGAACACAACTTGTAGTTGCTTTACATGTAATTACAAAAGTGCAAGTAATGACTTGACTTGTAATTTACAAAATGTTTTTACATGTAACTTGTCAAAAGAAAAACTACAACTAAGAGATTACAAATCTGAAAAAATGCAACTAATTGTTGAAAAACACTTAAGTTGCAGCATGTGAAGACTTGAATCCTTCGAACTTATGGATGATCATTTGCAGCTCATCAAGATCCGATTCATTGGTATTTTTGGCCATGATCATGGTTTTCACGATAACATCGCTACAACGAGGGATTGTGGCATTATTTCTCTCAAAGGAAGGCTGGATTTCCTGCAAGTAGGCTTGATAAGTCACTAAGGCTTGAATGGATGCTGCTGAAAATGGTTCACTTTTCTACTCTTGACGGATCTTCAACTGCAGATCTAAGAGAACCTTTTCTTCTGCCAATAATTCCCCATCATGACCCATGATGCTGCAAGAAACTTTCTCACAATGAGAGATCATATCCTGAAAAACTTCCATTCGCAGCCTCATAGCGTCATCAATGTCTTCAATAATTGACTTGAGAACAAGGGCTTTGTTCTCCAAGAGCTCCTGATATTCTAAGTACACAACCCTTGAAGGAATTACCTGATGTTCTAAAAGAACACTTAAATTTTGCTGAGGAATTTTAATGAGTCATCTTCTTTTCCAACCTTGATCTTGATGAGTCTAACACCATTACCTTTTAGGCAAGTGTTGGTGTTAGCTAAGATAGGCTGAAATCTTTCAAGAATGGAAGTGCATTCTTTATGTGACCATTGGATTAAAGGAAGTGGAGCTTCCTCAACCCTTCGGGAGACATACTCTAGATCAAGCACATTCCCATCATCAATCATTCCTTGCGAAATGTCCACCAGGTTTAGATCAATAACCTGCTCAACAGTAAGCCTGATATAGTCGATCTTGAAAACCTCCATTTTTGTAGGGAGATCTACCCAGATATCCTCAATACGATGCACATGTATGAAAGACTTTTTGATCTTTTCCTTCATACCCCGATAGTCAAAATTTTCTGTAATGTTCCCTTCTCATTGATGCTCTTTCAGTGGTCCATTAGCCTATTCCTGAGACCCGTAGGCTAGGTGGAATGAGGAATGAGGGTCTAGCATTGATGAAACGAGGACTTACTATTTTTAGTAAGTCAGGGAATGGCCATTTTGGTGTTACTATACTACTAAGCTCTCCATGTTCTGCCTCTAGACGCGATGATCATGCTTTTCTGAGCATTAGTTCTTGACTTACTAATTTTAGTAAGTGGCAGTGTGGCACAATTCTATTAATTGTAGTAGACAGGCATCTGATTCTGCAGCAGTTTTGGTGGTCGTCCTGACTCAGTTTCATCTTAGCAGTGTTAATAATCAGTACCAGAGCCATATGCGAAATAATTGAATATTAATTCCTTATCCTAAGGTTTAATATTTAATTAATCTGATTATTGACGACTGATTTATTAAAATTGGGATTAATGCCTATTTTTCCTAAGTTCTTGGCGAATTCATGTTTATTAAAGAGATATCGAAATATTGAGAAAGATATTATATTTTTTATAACTTATCTCTAATATTTGCCAAAGATCGTGGGTCCTTGCTTTAGCGTGGGAGTTGACTTGTGGGGAATGGTGCCACTCTTGGGGTCCACATGTAGTGGAGCGAAAAACAAAGGAAAAATGCTGAAATTCAAGGAAATGGCATTTGGGTTTGAGGGGTGTGGAGTTATAAGTATGAGACTTGGGCTCCCATTTTCATATCTTTTGAAAATTGCATCATTATGCTGCCGGTTTGACTACTGAAAATCTGAGCTTCGAAGTTAGCTTCCTAGTTGAGTCTCAGTTTCGTACTTGCAAGATAGTACCTAGCTGTGCCTTTGTGTTCCCATTGCTAATTGGTGAATGAGTTGCAGATTATGGAGTGTTCTATGTTGGATTTGAGTGTTTCTGGTTGCTAGTCGCAGGACTGCTGAAAGTATATTTTGCTCACACCTCCTAACCAGGCAACTCCATCATTCTGGGTACCGGCTCATCCCCCCTTCCTTGCTATGGCGATACAATGTGTGAGTTTTTAGCATCTTTAAATGAGCAATGAATTTATTGGATAAAATCAAACTTCCTAGGTATAGCGTTGGTTTTTGCAGTTGCCTTGGGATGCATGCCAAATGATTAGTGGTCTGTTTGGGTTGTAATTTGATTGGAATGTTGATGTTAGAGTTATATTGGGGGATTGGGATTGATTTCATGTGATTTGGGTGTAAAATGAGGGAGTTATGAATATTTTGATGTTTCCATAGGCTGCTGAATTGTACTTTCAGCCTGCAGATGAGTGTAACAGAAAATTAAAATCTTGTTGTAGAAATCTGCAATTATTCTCCTCATCTCATCTCAATATTGTAAGGTTGTTTCAGTAGTACTGATCATCCCTTCTTTCTGTTTTCATTTGTAATTCCCACTGCATAAATGGAAGAGGCTAGCTTGCCGCCTTCTAAGTTTTGTAATTCAGTTTTTGTACTCTGTCCTCCCGCTGAATAAGTAGTCGAGTGATAAGTTCAATACAATGGTCCTCCCGCTCAAATATGTGGTAGAGTGATAGCTTAATGTAATGTCCTCCCACTGAAATATGCGGTTGAGTGATTAAATTTCAGTTTCTTGTCATTCTCCCTTGGTCGGTTTACCGCCAAGAGTTTGGTTTCAATCCTACTAATCAAGCAGAAGGGGGTGGCTTGCCGCCCAAGCATTGTAATTTTCAGTTTGATTATTGTTGCTAACGATCCCCGGAACACCGTATGCTCTCACCCTCCCAGTCTGGTCTCTCGGTGAAAAAAAGGTGGAAGGGTTCCCTTTCAGTTGTTTGGATTATTCTTCTAACCTTGACGGGTTATTTGTTGTGGATGAATTGTTATTGGCCTAAAAAACAAAAAAACATTACTGGGATATTACATTATCCCTGGACTTAAACCTTTTGAGTTTAATCTCCTACATCTTAATCTCCATAGCTTTGGCTTTGACGGATGTGACAGAAGAATACCGGCCAATCTTTAATGGGTTAGTTGTAGAAATCCCCATTCCAACCTTATGTTTGACAGATTGATGAGCGTGCACAGCCAAGATATTGGTGCAGGGGCACCTAGCCATGGAGATGTATCTATTATCACTTGAACTTGCACCCCTTTTTGCTAAGCTCTTAACTCAGCAGGCTTGTGACACATGGAAACTCTCCTAGGCTTGTGGGTTGCCTAAAACTTGGAGTGAACCTCCAGAGAAAGCTACTTCTTAGCTGGTTATCACCTAATTCTGACTATCCTAATGATTTTTGTTGAGAAAAGAGAAGGAAAACATGAAAATGAACTTACTGCCTAATAGGTGATGCACCGAATTGAATATCGTGGGAAAGAACAGCAAACAACAAACAATATGACAGCAATAATACTCACCTACACAACCCAGTAAATCATAACCCTTGCATAAATAATTTATAAGAAGGCTAAAATCACAGTCCTTAGAGGAGAAAAACACTTCTCACAACCTAAGACTGTTATTCCACTCACAACTTATAACTTGCAAATAATTATGCTCCTGCATAAGATACCCACATGAAAACACAGTTTCAAGGACAAGAATGTCACAAAAACCTGAATTAACACAAAGGACTCACAATAACAAAAGAATATGGGAAGGCATGGACTGCTTATTACAACTCAAAGTTGTTACAATGCTCTATTACTCCTGAAAAGGTGTTACAAAAACATTCCCTTTTGCAGAAAGAACTCTGAAATTACAGTCGGCCAAAAGATAAATAATCAAGAATCCCTCTAATGAAGAAGGAAAGCACTATATATGTTGCTTACAATAGTTGCATCCCACAAAGCAAAACCCTAACCACTTGGTTGAATTTAACCCAAAAAGCCCACTTTTAGGGTAAAAAACAAGTGTAAAACTGAAAGGGCTTGAACCAAAAGTCAAGACACCTCATGCTCTGCCATAAAAGCTCCTAAATGCATCATAAATGGCTCCAAAATAACCTTGACAGGGATGCAAGACTTCATTAATGCAAAAAATATCTCTTTTTTGACCTTATCAAATAAAAATAAAATATACATCTCATAAAGTGAATTTTGAAATTAATTATTTAATTAAATATTTGTTTTATTTCCCATTTATGTTTAAAGGCAAAAATGGTAATAAATGTAAATAATAATAAAACAATTTAATAAAGTGACCTATATCACTTTAACAAAACATATTATTATTTCATTTATTATTATTTTTGCCTTCAAACATAAAGATGAAATAAAATAAATTATTTAATTTTAAAAATAAATTTTAAAATGTCACTTTAATTAATGTATATTTTATATTTCATTTAAAAGACCTATGCAAGCATTCACTAATAAATAATATTTATTAAGTGAGTTAATAATATCACTTGACAAATATTAATATTTATTAAAAATTATTAAGTGATATTATCAACTCACTTAAAAAAAATAACAAGGGGAAAGCCTCTCATTTCAACGACCCCTCCTTAAGCAATCACGGGGAGAATATAAGGAGAAGAAAAAGAATGAGAATGAAAGGCAAAAAAAACAATTGCCTAAATCATCGATGAATAGATATAGGGTATGAATAACCCTAAATAATATCATTTTCTTCCTTCTCTTAGGCACGATATCTCTCCTCTCTTTGCTGGAAACTCCTGGGTGCTGCCAAGAGCTAGGGTTTGGGCGAAAAGAAAGGGGATTTGTGATGATTTCCTGCAGATTTCTGCCATATTCGAGGTGCCCCATGACTCTCCCTTCACCTTTGCCGATTCTGGGCACATACTAGGGCTTCCGTGAGGGTTTGATTACTACATATTCCTATCTGATAGCAAACTATGCATGACTTATTGGCTTCTCTTGCTGCTCGACACGATTTTCTGAGTGTTGGGTGCCGCCATGAGGTTTTGTCTGGAGTTCGACCTGCCAAACTCGAAAGGAAATCTAGCAGACTTCCAGGCTGCCATGGTAAGTATCGTGTTCTACACACACAACTCGATTTCCTCTATTCCATGGCTATTTTCACTAAACGCCATTTACCAGTATTTTCTTCTTCTCACCATGATTGCCAGGGAAATCTTCTGCACTTTTAGTAAGATTATATTTAACTTCCATGGTAGCTCCTTCCTATAGCTTCATCCATCATCTGTAGCTTTTGGTAATCTTTTTGTGACAATAATTGTCATGTGAAAATCTTTGTATTTTCAGATTTACCCTTGAAAACAAAACCTGAAAAATATCACTGCTCTCTTTTCACCTTTGCATTATAATATGATCATAAAAATATTGATTCAAATTGCTCCAAAGGACTGCCATAGCTGTTGTCTTGACTGTGCATTTGTATTAATCTAAAAGCTTTCTAGGCATAGCTGGGACTGTTTATGCATATTTCTGATGTATTTTTCTTGGAAAAAGACTATGGATGAGATGGCATCGCTGTATGGCGTTTTCTCTTTGCATTATGTGTTGAAACTATGGCAAGGCGTGTATTGCTACATGCTTACTGTTATAGTGACTGCTGCTACAGCACACTGTTATAATAATAATCATTCATATTCTTGACAACTATGTTATAGCTGCATTTGATTTGTGGCGGAATATTATCACTATCCTATAGATGCCTTTCATTGTTCTTTGACTATGACCGTTACAATGTTGTTGTATGTTATACCTTTTTGAAGAATTTGGAAAGCTCACCGTGCACATTTTATACTGATGTAATCCTCCTTATGGCTGCTATACTGCAATAACTGTGATGATTGTGTTGTCACAGGCCTTTGTCATGTTATAAACTCTTGAAATAGTCACTATCATGGTGGTTGCGACTTAAAATTTACACAGTCAGACCTGTCTCTTGTGAATAATATGACTGTTTGAAACAAGATAGGCATTATCCTTACTTACCAATCAATGTACTAATGTTCATTACTCAGTACTTTCAATAAGCTCATTGTCTGGAATCTTTGCACTTATGGCTGACTGTGATGTGAATAGATTCTGTGAGATAGTCATCATGCTTTAATCTGTGCTCTTTGCCTTTCTTTGCTCGTAAATGTTGTTGTAGATCCACTAATGATACTCTTTATCTGAAAAAGTAACCATTCTCTCCTTATGAGGGCTTTAGGATTTCGCTCTTCCAGATCTCTGTGTTCTTGAAAAGACAGTGAATACTCCCTATCTAGCTGATCCTTCCAAATATTATCCTTCATGCACTGTTAAAATAGAAAACTTCTATCCTTTGCAGCTTGTATTTACATTTTTTACTGCAAACAAGATGAATAGACTGATCTCCATGTTACTTGATCTTTGGGCCTGAGATATATTGACTTTGACACCTACCCTAGGACAGGGTCAAATGGATCTGCACCAACATCTCTTATCCTTAATATGTTAGCTTCAAAGAAAGCACGGTATTATCTAATGCATGATCGCTTCTATATTTTACCTCAAACCTGCTTGAATGCATTAGCGTCTGTGTGTCTTCAATATGGACTGATACAAGCTTTTCTTGAAAATACTCATCACTGCTTTCATTCAAAGTAGTTATATTGAACAGATACTACTGCTTTGCAATAGTGTAAGAATCAATTCACTATCATGAATGATGATTGTCTGATTAATACGATTATAGGCATGCTGGGCTCAACCCTTGTGGGAGCCCATTTCACCCCACATGCTGAAAATGAACATAATCAGATCTGTAGCTGCGCATGAGGCAAACATGTTAGAAATTATATGCCTATGTGTGATGATTTTCTTGATTTCTTCTAATTTGATATTTCCCTTCTGAGATTCTTCTGTGATGCTGATTATATGCATCTGATGTAATTAAGATTTACATATACATGCATGCGTTAGTATACATGTTAGGAATGTAATCAGCCATTGCTTAGAACAAAATGTTCTAACTCATTGTATATTTAACTCTTTTGCGGATACCAGAAGACAGACACAGACAAGGACGTAGCAGCAATACAAAGGCAATCATCGAGACTACTCAAACCGTACCAGTCATTCAAGCAATGACTGGTTCCACGCTCAACATGCTCTCTTTTATTTTATACTCATGTATACATGCCTATGTACCTCTTTCTTGCACCAGTTGTGTATAGCTAGTCTCATGGCTCTTTGTGTGAGACGCATGTGTTTGAAAATCAATAAAAATACTTCCTTTTTAGATTAGATGTCTCCCTCTTTTGCTGCTATGAACTAGAAGCATTGAAATGTAATCTTTAGCGCACTCTTCCTTAGTGCAGTTGGAATGCAATATAGCAGAAGTAATATGTTCTTTGTTATATTTTTGTTATAAACAAGCATAACCTAACCTATTTTTCAGCTAGAAGCGAAATATAGGTAACATTTTTGGCGACATTTGTTGTATGTTTGTCTGCTAAACATCTTGACTAGCTGCCTTAGAATATTCATTGGGCACAGAGTCACTGAAAACTGCTTTGAAAACTAAAAAAAACATGTTGACAGCACTACAAAAACTTTCCTTTTCCAAACCTGTCCTAACCTATTGAGTATAGGTGTGTGGTTTATGGCAGTGAGCTTGACACCTTATTGTCATGAATCCTACATGTGTAATTGATAGATTAGGACAGGGCAGCAACAAAGAACCTCTTGGAAAAAACACCTAGAAAACTGCTGAGAGCATTAATGTTTTGTGATGCAGACATGCATGATGTGTGACAGTGACTCCTTGATTCACTCTTTCATATGATGTGTGCCTACTTTACAGAACCGTAGCACCTTACAGCAGTTACCATCGCAAAACACAAACAACTAACAACTAACTACGCACCAAGTGCTTAGGGAAAGAAAAACAATAACTAATCTATTGTGCAACAACACTTATTAGCACCAAAAGCCTACTCTAGTATATATAGGTTATTGATCATACCTCAAAAGCAATACTTGAGGTGAATCCCATTGACTGGGATTGGCTTCAGATTGTCATCTAGCTTAGAGAGATGGAAAGCGTTGTGTTGTTTACATTTAGAAATGATGTAAGGCCCACTCCAGAATGCATCGAATTTGGAATGCTTTCCAGACTTGCTTTTGAGAGTGTCCCATTTCAGCACTATGTCTCCTTCCTGGAAATTTCTTGGAGACACTCTTTTGTCAAAAGATCTCTTCATCTGAGCTTGATGCTGCTCTATCTTGCTCATAGCATCATTCCTAGTTTCTTCTAGCTCAAACAACTGAGCTAATCTCACCGTTAAAGGGCCTTCTTCTAGTGTGTCCAACTGATTGGCCAAATCAAGTGTTGGAAGCTCAAATGAGATAGTAAGCCTTGCTTTCCTACCATACACCAGCATGAAAGGTGACTGTCCCGTGGACCTTTTCGGAGTGATCCTATCAGCCCATAAGGCTGACTTCAGTTGCATATGCCAAATCTGTTGGTTACCTTCCATGATCTTCTTTATGATCCTGATCAGATTTTTATTAGTTGACTCCGCCTGGCCATTGCCTTGCAGATAGTAGTTGGAGGATGTATTCAAGTAGATCCTTTCTTGATAGCCCAATCAGATATTTTAAGACCAACAGAAGCGAGGCCATTGTCTGAAATGATGGACTCAAGAACTCCAAATCTGGCAATCAGATCTTCGTAAAAATTTAGAACAGCAAACTCATTTGCCTCCTTGAGTGCCACTGCTTCAGTCCATTTGGTGAAATAGTCTGTCGTTGTAAGTACCCACTGATGGCTAGCACTGGATGAAGGGTTTATCACCCCAATAAAGTCCAAACCCCACTTCATGAAGGGTTGTTCCACCTGGATCAGCTGCAAAGGTAAAGCTGCCAACCTCTCTTTGCCGACAAACAAGGCACATTCTTTGCACTTCCTGACCCATACATGCGCATCTCTAAATAATGTGGGCCAATAATAGCCACCCTTCATCACCTTAAGAGTTGTTGCTCTTGGTGAAAAATGGCCTCCAGCTGATCCGTCATGAAAATCATGCAACACTTTAGTTACTTGGTCAGGCCCAATACACCTCAACAATACACCATTAAAATCTTTACGAAACAGGACACAATTAAGAAGTGCATAAGGTATGGACTGCAGTCTGAAATACCTTCTTTTAGCTCTGTCCAGAAGCTTGGGACACTCACCAATTCGCAGAAAATGAGCCATTTCTTGCACCCAATCAGTAGTAAGAGCTAAAACCTCTGCCTGCTCATCATCTTGCAGTGTTAGAACAACCTCTTGTTCATGCTTAGGTGTGCTAGAAATGCCATCAGCAAGCTGTTCACATAAACCTTTGCCCCTAACCAGCTTGGTAACCTGAATCTTGACGTCATATTCCATTACCTTGGTTACCCAGCCAACTCTCTTATCATTGAGATCCTTGCTCAACAAAAACTCTTTTACGCTCGGATGAGCAACCATTAGATTAATGCTACTGTTAGACAACATGTGTTTGAACTTCTTCAAACTCCTGATAATAACAAGTACATGTTTTTCTACAAAAGTGTACCTTAGCTCATAATCCTTCAATGCTTGACTGAAGAAAGCTAAAGGTTGTTCCGAGCCTTCCTTGTTTTGCTGTACCAACATAGCTGAAATAGAATCAACATTACCATAAGCATACAAAGTAAAATCCTTAGAAAAATTAGGATTCAGAAGTGTAGGAGCAGCAGCCAATGCTTCTTTAATCAGCTCAAAACTTCTCTTGCCCTCCTTGGTCCAGCTATAAGACATATTCTTCCTCAACATAGCAATTAAAGGATTCAACAAATCTGCAATATCAAGGATAAATCTCCTAACAAAATTAATCCTTCCAATGAAACTTTGCAGATCCTTCTTGTGTGCTGGAAAGGGAAGGGCCAAAATGGCACTTATTCTCTCAGGATCAATAGTAATACCGTGTTTGGAGACCACATAGCCAAGCAATCTGCCCTCATGGACAACAAAATCACACTTTTTGGGATTAAGTGACACCCCAAATTCCCTGCACCTTTCGAAGATTAGCCTCAAATGACTTAGATGATCCTTTGCTTCCTTTGAGAAAACTATGATATCATCTAAATAAACCAGTACTATTTTATACATCAAACCTTGAAACGCCATATCCATGGCTCACTGGAAAGTTGCCCCTGCATTGGATAACCCAAAAGGCATCTTCCTATAGGCCATAGTACCCCATTTGGTAGTAAAAGTTGTCTTATATTGGTCCTCTTCCTTGACTAAAATTTGGTTATAACCAGAAAAACCATCCAGTAGAGAAAACTTTTCAGAACCTGAAACCACTTGCAGAATCTGCTCCATGGAAGGTAAAGGATAATGATCTTTTAGGGAGGCTCGATTAAGGTCTCTAAAATCTACACATAGCCTAATTTCACCATTTTTCTTTCTTACGGGAACTAAGTTTGAAACCCATGAAGTATGCTTGATGGGAAAAACTATAGCACTCTCAATCAGTTTGTCCAATTCCTTTTTCATCAAGGGCTCTAACTTGGGATTTAATGGTCTCTGTTTTTGTCTTGCTGGTTTGGAATTAGGTTCGAGCTCTATTGTGTGTTGTGCAAGCTTAGGGTCAAACCCCCTCAAATCAAAATATTGCCAAGCAAATATATCATTAAATTCTTGACAGAGGGATATGAAAGCTTCCTCTTTTCCTTTGATATAAAATTTGCCAAGTTTAAGAAGTTTACCTTTTGAAATCTCAACCTCCTCATAGTGGTCCCGATCAATCTGAATGCTGGACCTTTCTTTCCTGACTTGGTTGTCAGAATTGAAAATGGATTCCAAGGTGACCAATCCCTTGGATAGCTTATTACTTTTCAGATGTATGACCTGGTCTTCATATTGCTGTTGGAATCTGTCCTGATTTCTGCATGAAAACTCAGCCTTCATCATTTATAAAGTTTACAATCTGCTGGTCATTCTCAAAAACTTGCCAAAAAACATTATTATCTAGGATAGAAGGTCTAACAACAACCTTCACATACTGTTGCTTGCTGTCACTACTCATGTTATCCGAGATATCATCCTGTGCTCCTATGGCAGCAAGTCTATCAACATTCTTATTCCTACTTCTCAGAATAGACAACAAATTGAATGCACAGAATTCTTCTATCAGTTCCCATACTCTATGTTTATAGCATTTCAAAGCATCATTTTTTGTGACATGAAGACCTCGTACCTGATTCACAATGAGTTCACTATCTCCAAACACTTAGAGACATCTGATTTTCTTCTTCCTTGCCCATAATAGGCCATGAACCAGCGATTCATACTCTGCTATATTGTTAGTACAGCTGAGTGAAAACCTGAAAGAAGAATAATATTTTCCCCCTTGAGGAGATATAAGCATGCAACCTCCTCCTGAGCCATTTGAACTCCTAGAACCATCAAAAAATAACTTCCAAACCTGATTATCATGCTGATCTGATTGTTGGACCTCAACTTTTACCAAGTTGGGAAGCGAGGTATCAAGTTCGTGTATCAAGTAAACCCCAAAACCAAGCTCCTACAACTGTTTGTTTACTAAATCTTGACTGTTTTCAGCTGCGCACTCATCCAATATCATGTCAGGAATACCATCAACTTGTGTATCCAACTCCTTCGCCATAGGATACTCCTCTTTGTCAAGGATAGACAAGTTAGCATTTATGGCAGGGGGTACATAAGGTTCTATATGGTCATTTTCTATAGCCTCTGACTTAGTAGTGACCTTAGTGCCATTCCTGGTCCTGAAGAACATGTGGAACCAATCTGAAGATAAATACCCACCGATTTTAGCAGTGAAAATAACATACGACAAAGTAGGGAGGTAAGTAATGACATAGACCTCTTGCGGAATGGCAAAACCTGGGCATGCATATAATGTCAAACTCAGATTTTTTATGACATTGACTGTTTTAACAGCAGTGCCATCTAATTGGACTACTCCCTGTTCAAGAGGTTCATACTCAACTCCTAGCTTGTCAACTATTTATTTGGGCATGACAGAGCTACTAGCTCCTGAGTCTATCATGCAATTGTGGACTAGGTGCTTACCAATGATTAGAGAAACATAAAAAGGAGGTGGCTTGACTTCCTTTTCCGACTGTTCAATACCTGTTTTTGAAACATTGGTAAGCATCACTCTAGATTGTTCATTGGTGGGCTCATGTCATGTCCCCTCCTTAATCGTTATATATATCCTAAGGAAGTAATTATTATTAATTAATATAATAATAACAACGAATTTCTATTTGAAATTTATTTATTTATTAAATGTATTATTTAATTAATATCTATTAATATTTATTACTAATAATATTCCTGAAATATTCAAATAAAAATAAATAATAAAACTATCATAATATAAATAAATAAATAAGTTAATGTATTTAATATATAAAATAATAAAGAAAAATATTATTAAATGAATGATTAAAATGTTAATGTATTTAATATATAAAGTAATAAAGAAATATATTATTAAATGAATGATTAAAAGGTTAATGCATTTAATATATAAAATAACAAAGAAAAAGTATTATTAAATTAATGATTAAAATGTTAATGTATTAAATAATAAAGAAAAAAAGTATTATTAAATTAAAATATTAATACACTATAGACTAAGCTATGTAAAATACAAAAGGAGGCCCCATGATTAGCCCCCCCCACCCCCCGCACGAAGTGGTGCGATGGTAATCGCAGCATCCCTTCGTGCGGAAGGGACCCGTGGAGGGATGCAACCCTTCACGAGGTATAAGGGGGGGCTCATTGCGGGACAGACGAAAAAAAAAAAGAAGGGAAGAATAGGAGGATACGGAAGAGGAAAGAGGCAACAACAGGAAGGGAATGATTAATAATATGATTTGCTGTTAATATAATTTTAATATGATTAATCCAATCAATATTCTGAATACAACTAATACCATTAATATAATTCAATATAATTAACAGGAATAAATTAATACAACTAATGCAAGCATTCATGACAATTAATAAACTAATACAAAGCATTCATACATGGTTAATTTATCAATAATGTTAGTGCTGGTAATAATAATACAGTTGATATAATTTAAGAATGTAAAATAATATTAATACAATATTTAATAAAACATATGTCAGATTAGGATAAGTGGATTAATATAAACTAAATAATACATTACTAGTATATTATGAATGAAATAAGGTTAAAGAATAGGTAAATATAGACGTAAATTAGGAAGAGGTAAGAAAAGGAGGATCAGCAGACAAAGGAATCAGACTGTCAAAAGACTGTCAGAAAGGTTGTCTGCAGTGGTAAGTAATCCTTACCCAATGTTGGTGTATTAATATTATTAATATTATAAGGTAATAATATTATTAATATTATAAGGTAATAATATTATTGAATATTGTTCAAAGACAATCATGTTCCAGGATAAGAATTGAATTCAGTAACTAATAAATATTATGTTCCAGAATAAATGCAATATAATAAAAAATATATCTTAGAAGAGAACTAACTGGTTATCGAATAATATAATAGTGAACTATACAATCTTATACTGAATATTTACAAACATAAATACAGTCAGATGCATAATAAAAGAACTGAATATTTGAATTAATTAGGATAACAATTTAACAGTAAGAGATGTCACAGGATGTATGTGTAAATAAATATAAGGAATAAATATTTTAATATATATATTAATGAATATAATGAATATAAATAATGAACATTTGAATACATATGTTAATGAAAGGTCCTTAGATGTTAATGAATATGTATAAACATAAGTAATAAATACATATCAATGAATAATAGGAATATATGTTAAGAAATAAATGTGAATATTGGATAATGAACATTTTTATGAATATATGTTAGGGAATACATGTTAAATCAGGAATATGTAAATGTGGATTATGGAATGGAAAATAGTAACAAAATGCAAAAATGTATTATAAATGTGATTACATGATGGAGGCTATAGGGAGGAATGAAAGATCCCAAATGGATCCTTTTGCTGTTGTTGCTGTAAATTCTTAATTAAACATTCTATATTTTTGTAATTTCCCGGTGATCTTATAGAATAGATAGAAGTTGCAAAAGGGGATTGTTTCCTTTTGGGTTTTGAAGTTATAAGTAAAGTAATTGATAAATAACAACAACTGTGAAATAAAACAATAAACAATGTTCATATGTAAGAACACTTAAGCAATCTGAAAATACTGCAAATCATACCAGGCAAATAACCTAGTTTTGTATTCAGCAAGAATCCATACATTTATTTGGAGTTGTTCTCAATCTGGATTGATGCCAGATGGAGGAATATTACTGGCAATTAACAAGGAAGACCAAATAAGCTGAATACAACCCTTCAAGCCAACATACAAACAAGGCGTGGTTGCAAAGGAGCCGTGGAAGCTGCTGCAAATCATGTGCCTACTGAAATAGACCAGCCGCCTTGTTGAAACCCCCAATATGCACGCTGAAACTTCAGGCCAAGAAGATGTGTCTTCTACCTCTAACAATCTCTGTGCAATCCTGGATAAATCCACTGTCAACTCCTGCTGAAGGCTATGTCCCAGCAAGCTCAGACCTGGGGATTGCGTCCCAGACCAAAATCACTCTTCTAGAGAAATTCCCAAATTCACAAGTTTCAAAATGATCAAAGATGCTATCAATTAGGTTTTCATCTCCTTATAACTCCTTTCCATTTGCAAGTCAAACCCTAAAGAATAATAAAGCTTGCGCTTTATAATTAAAGTGACACTTTCCCAATTATGACGTCAAACTATAGAAAAATATCACTTTATTGCGAATAAATAGCTTCAAGCATCCAAAAAAACTCCGGGAGGCGAGAATCATGTAGCAAAGTTCAAGACCTTTCCAACGAGCTATAACACAGGCATATGAAACCAGATGAAGCCAAAAACCCCTTATTACTCCAAAATGGCTATATACATAGCCTTATTTTAATTTAATTAATCGCTAACTTAGGAAATATTTAAATATATTAAAATATTTCTATAGATCCAATAATAGCCCAATATAACCAGCCAAACATGAATCTGACTTTCTCACCTGTCTGTGACTGATGCCGGACAAGATGGGCCAATTGGCAGTCCCATCCCTAAAATCTAGGGATGCTCCTAGAAACTATGAAACACACCCAATCTTCCTGAAACCGAAACCATGGTATGGTCCCGTGGAACCTCAAATATGGAAACTGCTACAACCTCCTAAAAAGTAGGGAATCTCCCTAAAAAGTAGGAACCTCTCTCCAAACACCTATAACTGCTCAAAAGGATCCTGCTCTGCTCCTTGGTCCCCCAGGTGGTCATTCAGTCAACTGCCAGTTCTCCGTAAAAAATAGGAGACCTCGTTTGAAGGTCCGAAACAGCTCACAGAGCCCCTCCAAAGCTCCATGACCCTCAGAATGAGCCCCCTAACCATGTTGTTGACCTACGGGAACTCGAATGGTAGGTCAACCCCTGCTCATCTCATGTCACCTAGAAAAGGGGACATTACAAGGAAACTCCCTAAGTCTAAGGGAGGGATTATGATAATCCCTAAGGCAGTATATATATTGAATATCTATATGCATATTTATGGCTTGGATATCTAAGTTCATCCAAGGAGAGACGGATCTGGCTGGTCCCCTCTAAGGACTTGGATGATGAGATGCATCATCCAAAGCAAGGAATTGATATAGGGTCTTCCTTGGATGGCTTGGATGTAAGAAATTACACCCAAGATAGGAATCGAATTAACCTTCAATTTCCTGGATGGCTTGGGTGTAAGAAATTACACCCAAGACAGGAATCAAATTAACCTTTGATTTCCTGGACATCCAAGACAGGAATCGAATTCACCTTCGATTTCCTGGATGGCTTGGAACCAAGAGGGGTTCCAAGAAGGCGAGCCGCACGGCCACCTAAGGAGATATCTCCATATGACATTCGTATCCTTTTTATTAGATGAGAATTGTGATTATGTTAATTAAGTATTTTAAATTGCAAGTTAGATTAGTTATATATATATATTTGTTGTACTCTAACAATCTGTTTTGCAGGACAATGATCTCTAACCAGTAGGGACATTACAGCTCATGTGCCAAACTGACATCTGACAAGGCTGATTGTAGGAGACTCTTTTGACCAGGGATAGCCAATGAATCCCACATGGACAAGGTAACGTTAGCCTTTTTCATATGATCAATGATATTAAAGGCAGGCACACTTACTTTGTTCTGAATTTTTTGAAAAGCAACACCCTTTTCTTTTATAGGCTCTGGCTGCAATGAATCTTTTGGCTGTTTTGTACTTTCAGCAACTTGATTTGCTGCTAAAAATGGGATATTTTGTCCATTTGATGAGCTAGCAGCCCCTTGGGGGGTGTTTGGAATGTGCTTTTGCTGAGAAACACCATTGTCTACTTGTTGTCCATCATCTACAACTCTCCTTTTTGACCTCATGTACGTGGCAACAACATTATGTAATTGATTTGGTGCTTGTGGGTTGTTCATTCCACAAAATTCTTCCCTCTAAAAGTTAAGAAGGGACACTTCTCCCTACATATCCAAGTGTAGGGATGCATTTTATTCTGTTGTATTGTCCACTGAAATTTGTTGAACAGCAAATACACTTTGTACCATAAGAGCTTGGTTGTTAAGACCATTAGAGCAGGTGGCCTGGTCGTGAGGTAGATTGCATGGAAAACACCATTCCGGTTCATGCAACAAATTGTTTTGTGTAGGAACCAACTCTTTCGAGGTACTTGCAACATTTGGATTATAAGGCTATAATGGCCTTTGATTCATGAATGGTCTTTGGCCTTGAGGATTTTGCTGGTATTGAGGTCTGTTTGGCTGGAAATGGGCCTGATAAGGGGCTTCATTTGGCCTATAATTTTGGTTTTGCTGCCTTTTCAGATTCACAATCTCGCTGCCAAATGTTTGTAGCAATCCTTTAATCTCTTGTAAATCGTTGGAATGTGCTGGAAAGTTGTTCTCTAGTCTAACAGACTGAGAACTTGGTGCTGGTAATGCTGGTACAACTGGGATAACAGCTAAAGGAGGTACTCGCATTGCTATTGGTGGCTGAATAGTAGGAAAAATTGGTAGAGCAGCTCTTGGGGCAATTTTACTAGCCTGTATAAGGTTGTTCTCAGCTCTAATAGCTATAGCATAGGCTTGGAGTAAAGAAGTGCCTCCCATTGATTGCACCATCATCGAGATATCACTATTCAAAGCTCTTAAGTAATACAAGAAAGCATGGTCAGTAGTAGGTCTTACCGTTTGTGGGATTCTATCTCAAGTCTTTTGAAAACAGTGGCTGAAATCTCACATAACCTCATGAGGAGCTCTCTTTACTGTAGACAGCTGCTCCATTAGCGACAACTAGTCTGATTTGTCCTCAAAGAACTTGCATAGCTCCTCCCCTAAACGATCCCAAGTGTCAATGGAGTTAACTGCTAAGCTTCTGAACCACTGCAAAGCCTTCCCTTTGAGAGATGTTGCTAACAGTCTGATTGCAACGTTCTCCTCTGTCACATGGTGGACAACACACAAATTTGCCACATCTTTTATATGCTCTGCTGGAGTAGTCTGATCTTCACCATTAAAATATGGCAAACTTTTCAAGGCAACAACAGGAATTGGATCATGCTGAGTTAAATTAAGTGGGTTGCCTTGCTTAAATGCCACGAATGGTTGGTTTCTTGCAGGAATCATTGTCACTGAGATGCTTAGGGCAGTGTGAACTCCAACAACGGCGGGAGTAGATTTGGCTCTCCTGGAATAAACACGATTTTCTTTGTGTTTCTAAGCTACTATCCCTCTTCTCCTCGGTGGGGATAACTGCAAATATTCAAAGGCTGAGGAACTACTTCTAGTTTGTATTCTTCTCATATGCAAAACATATTGGTTTTACTAAACCAGAGCTTCAGAATCGCCAGATATGCTGTAAAGATGCCTCTAAAAGATTGAAAATTACTGCTGCACACACCAGAACAATAGCATAAAACTTCTGACAAAGACTAAAAATTTCACTCTCAGTCCCACCAGGCATGCCAAAAATTGTTATCACTTGAACCTACACCCCTTTTTGGTAATCTCTTAACTCAGAAGGCTTGTGACACATGGGAACTCTCCTAGGCCTGTGGGGTTACCTAAAACTTGCAATGAACCTCCAGAGAACATTGGTTCTTAGCTGGTTATCACCTAATTCTGACTATCCTAATGATTTTTGTTGAGAAAAGAGAAGGAAAACATGAAAATGAACCTACTGCCTAACAGGTGATGCACCAAACTGAATATCTTGAGAAAGAACAACAAACAACAAACAATATGACAACAATAATACTCACCTACACAACCCAATAAATCATAACCCTTGCATAAATAATTTATAAGAAAGCTAAAATCACAGTCCTTAGAAGAGAAAAACACTTTTCACAACCTAAGACTGTTATTCCACTCACAGCTTATAACCTACAAATAATTATGCTCCTACATAAGATACCCACATGAAAACACAGTTTCCAAGACAAGAATGTTACAAAAACCTGCATTAACACCAAGGACTCACAATACCAAAATAATATGGGAAGGCATGGACTGCTTATTACTGCTCAAAGTTGTTACAATGCTCTCTTACTCTTGAAAAGGTGTTACAAAAACATTCCCTTTTGCAGAAACAACTCTGAAATTACAGTCTGCCAAAAGATGAATAATCAAGAACCCCGCTAATGAAGAAGGAAAGCAGTATATATGTTTCTTACAACAGCTGCATCCCACAAAGCAAAACCCTAACCACTTGGTCGAATTCAACCCAAAAAGCCCACTTTTAGGGTCAAAAACAAGTGTAAAACGGAAAGGGCTTGAACCAAAAGTCAAGACACCCCATGCTCTACCATAAAAGCTCCTAAATGCATCATAAATGGCTCCAAAATATCCTTGACAGGGATGCAAGCCTTCATTAATGCAAAAAATATCTCCGTTTTGACCTTATCAAATAAAAATAAAATATACATCTCATAAAGTGACTTTTGAAATTAATTATTTAATTAAATATTTGTTTTATTTCCCGTTTATGTTTAAAGGCAAAAATGGTAATAAATGTAAATAATAATAAAACAATTTAATAAAGTGACCTATATCACTTTAACAAAACATATTATTATTTCATTTATTATTATTTTTGCCTATAAACATAAAGATGAAATAAAATAAATTATTTAATTTTAAAAATAAATTTTAAAATGTCACTTTAGTTAATGTATATTTTATATTTCATTTAAAAGACCTATGAGGGCATTCATTAATAAATAATATTTATTGAGTTAATAATATCACTTGACAAATATTAATATTTATTAAAAATGATTAAGTGATATTATTAACTCACTTAAAAAAAATAACCAGGGGAAAGCCTCTCATTTCAATGACCCCTCCTTAGGCAATCATGGGGAGAATATAAGGAGAAGAAAAATAATGAGAATGAAAGGCAAAAAGAACAATCGCCTAAATCATCGATGAATAGATATAGGGTATGAATAACCCTAAATAATATCATTTTCTTCCTTCTCTTAGGCACTATATCTCTCCTCTCTCTGCTGGAAACTCCTGGGCGCCGCCACAAGCTAGGGTTTGGGCGAAAAGAAAGGGGATTTGTGATGATTTCTTGCAGATTTCTGCCATATTCGAGGTGCCGCGTGACTCTCCCTTCGCCTTTGCCGATTCTGGGCACATAAAGGGGCTGTCGTGAGGGTTTGATTACTACATATTCCTGTCTGATAGCAAACTGTACATGACTTATTGGCTTCTCTTGTTGCTGGGTGCGATTTTCTGAGTGTTGGGTGCCGCCATGAGGTTTTGTCTGGAGTTCGACCTGCCAAACTCAAAAGGAAATCTAGTAGACTTCCAAGCTGTCGTGGTTAGTATTGTGCTCTACACACACAACTCGATTTCCTCTATTCCATGGCTATTTTCACTAAACGCCATTTCCCAGTATTTGCTTCTTCTCACCATGATTGCCAGGGAAATCTTTTGCACTTTTAGTAAGATTAGATTTAACTTCCATGGTAGCTCCTTCCTACTGCTTCATCCATCATCTGTAGCTTTTGGTAATCTTTTTGTGACAATAGATTTACCCTTGAAAACAAAATCTGAAAAATATCACTGCTCTCTTTTCACCTTTGCATTTGTATTAATCTGAAAGTTTCTAGGCATAGCTGGGACTGTTTATGCATATTTCTGATGTATTTTTCTTGGAAAAAGACTATGGATGAGATGGCATCGTTGTATGGTGTTTTCTCCTTGCATTATGTGTTGAAACTATGGCAAGGCATGTATTGCTACATGCTTCTTGTTATAGTGCCTGCTACTACAGCACACTGTCATAATAATAATCATTCATATTCTTGACAACTATGTTATAGCTGCATTTGATTTGTGGCGGAATATTATCACTATCCTATAGATTCCTTTCATTGTTCTTTGACTATGACCATTACAATGTTGTTGTATGTTATACCTTTTTGAAAATTTTGGAAAGCTCACCGTGCACATTCTATACTAATGCAATCCTGCTTATGGCTTCTATACTGCAATAAGTATGATGATTGTGTTGTCACAGGCCTTTGTCATGTTATAAACTCTTGAAATAGTCACTATCATGGTGGCTACTCCTTAAAATTTACACAGTCAGACTTGTCTCTTGTGAATAATATGACTGTTTGAAACAAGATAGGCATTATCCTTACTTACCAATCAATGTACTAATGTTCATTACTCAGTACTTTCAATAAGCTCATTGTCTGGAATCTTTGCACTTATGGCTGATTGTGATGTGAATAGATTCTGTGAGATAGTCATCATGCTTTAATCTGTGCTCCGTGCCTTTCTTTGCTTGTAAATGTTGTTGTAGATCCACTAATGATGCTCTTTATTTGAAATTTCGCTCTTCCAGATCTCTATGTTCTTGAAAAGACAGTGAATACTCCCTATCTAGCTGAGCCTTCCAAATATTATCCTTCATGCACTGTTAAAATAGAAAACTTCTATCCTTTGCGGCTTGTATTTACATTTTTTACTGCAAACAAGATGAATAGACTGATCTCCATGTTACTTGATCTTTGGGCCTGAGATATATTGACTTTGACCCCTACCCTAGGACAGGGTCAAATGGATCTGCACCAACATCTCTTATCATTCATATGTTATCTTCAAGGAAAGCACAGTATTATCTAATGCATGATAGTTTCTATTTTTTACCTCAAACCTACTTGAATGCATTAGCCTCTGTGTGTCTTCAATATGGACTGATACATGCTTTTCTTGAAAATAGTCATCACTGCTTTCATTCAATGTACTTATATTGAACAATTACTACCGCTTTGCAATAGTGTAAGAATCAATTCACTGTCATGAATGATGATTGTCTGATTGATATGATTATAGGCATGCTGGGCTCAACCCTTGTGGGAGCCCATTTCACCGTACATGCTGAAAATGAACATAATCAGATCTGTAGCTGCACATGAGGTAAACATGTTAGAAATCGTATGCCTATGTGTGATGATTTTCTTGATTTCTTCTGATTTGATATTTCCCTTCTGAGATTCTTTTGTGATGCTGATTATATGCATCTGATGTAATTAAGATTTACATATACATGCATGCGTTAGTATACATGTTAGGAATGTAATCAGCCATTGCTTAGAACAAAATGTTCTAACTCATTGTATATTTAACTCTTTTGCAGATACCAAAAGAAAGACACATACAAGGACGAAGCAACAATACAAAGGCAATCATCGAGGCTACTCCAACCGTACCAGTCATTCAGGTAATGACTGGTTCCACTCTCAACATGCTCTCTTTTATTTTATACTCATGTATACATGCCTATGTACCTCTTTCTTGCACCAGTTGTGTATAGCTAGTCTCACGGCTCTTTGTGTGAGACGCATGTGTTTGAAAATCAATAAAAATACTTCCTTTTTAGATGAGATGTCTCTCTCTTTTGCTGCTATGAACTAGAAGCATTGAAATGTAATCTTTAGCTCACTCTTCCTTAGTGCATTTGGAATGCAATATAGAAGAAGTAATATGTACTTTGTTCTATTTTGGTATAAACAAGCATAACCTAACCTATTTTTCAGCTAGAAGCGAAAAATAGGTAACGGTATCATGAAGACAAACCACATTTTTCTTTATTTTTAATGTTGCATTAATGATTGTAAGGTCACAAAAGACCATTTGTATCAAAACAATTCATGTTGTAAGGCTTGATGAGCCATTTTGTATCAAGAGACGTAATAGGTCCTGATACAGTCAATAGTGGTCAAAGTGTGAGGAACATCCAAAAAGGTTTGAAATGTTTTAATTTATAAAATTTAATCCATTATAACATGTTAGGAGAGTCCATGAAGGCTAGGGTGAAGTGTGGCGGTAATTTGTCAAAAATTGTAAAAATTGCAAAGTTGCAACATTATCAAAAAGTGCAACAAATGTGTAAGAATGCAATCCATTGGTCATGAGGTGGTTAGAGTAGTTATGAGGAGTTGGAAATGGTTATAAAACCATGTTTGGTCGAGATCAAGTGGGTAGAAAAGTTTGGAGGGGATTTGACAAAGATTATCCATCAAACCCTCAAACTGTCATAATGTTTTAAGGAATCTGCGACTGTCATAGATCCATGGAAGATCACGTTTGGTGTAATTTTGATATGTAGATGTTTTTGAATGATAGATTAATGAAATATATTTCAAATGAATACTTTCTTATTCATTTTAGTGGAGTATTTGGCAAGATATGTTTTGTTTTTTTTAAATTGT